>NC_059264.1:10723177-10742334 GCF_017591435.1 Portunus trituberculatus | reverse complement strand
GATGGTCTCTGATCAGGTGGGTAATGTGATCAGGGTAGCGGAGTTTCGTGGTAATATAATCGAGGGTGTCATTATGTGGAGTTAAGTGGTGTATTCAAGTGGGGAGAGAGTGTTAAGGGTGCCTCTCGTGTTTCTCTGTTGTTGGTTCACAGTGCCGCGTCACTTTCATCGTTTTTTGTTCCAATGTACTTTACTATATTTGAAATATATGTAAAATTGACTTGGAAGAGAGTTTTCCTTCAATGAAAATCCCAACCCGTGTGGTACAATGATAACACGTCGACGAATCTTCAACAACTTGACAAACATCTTTAGAGTCAAAATGTTGCAGGTGAGATAAAAAAAAAAAAAAAAATAAATAAAATAAAATAAAAAACCTCTGAAGATGAGTCGACTAACTATACAGTATTGGAATATTATCAATGTGTCAGGAATGATTTGGGAACTGTTTAAATTTTGGATGAATCTTATGCACATCTTAATTACGAGATCTTAGCCACAGAACAACACAGCAAAAAGGGCATACACAGCAAGACCCCAGAGCATAAAGGAGTGAAAAACTATTTGACTTACCCCAACAGCTAGGCAAAGAACCCCAAAGAAGCCCAGCACAACACCCACCACCATGCCAGCTTGGGGACTTGACACTTCAATGACCGCCTTCTCCTGACCGTTGCTGCTGCTGGGCGAATCGAACACTGCTGAGAAGATGGTCCACAGGGAGAGGATCTGGGCGACTCCACGCACCCGTCAACGTCTGAGGGTGGAGAATTACATTCTCAGAAACACAGATTTATTACAACTTAAGGATAGATTTACACGCATTCCAGGAACACATATTCAACAATACGTTGAGGAAAACTACAAAAATTATATCAATACTCATGACAAATACATATGGCAAGATTAAATTATACGTAATCATAAAGAACAACCTATCCGTAAATCACTGATCTTAGAAATACTTGTGAGACAAAATGCATGTTCATGTATGCCAACATTAACAAAATACCACACTAACTTCTTTAGGCTGCTGCTAAATGAAGAGGTGAAGGGCTGAAAAGTTTAAGACGACAGACCGTAGAATGACATTGACAGTCCAGGGAGGCCTCACCTTCACACTTGAACACACTTTGCAATGCATAGTTTGAGTGACAACCACTACTACTACTACTACTACTACCCTTAACAATTACATACTACTTGAAACTAATTTACTGTCATGGCTTGGCAGCAAGACACAACGCGACGCACAGCTGGTGATGTGTGACTAGCCAGCATGCTCGCTACACTCCCTCACTAAGAAGATGGCGTCTCCTAACAAGGAACGTTATCTTCATTCACTAAGTGTTTTTCCATGCATGGTGAATTCCAGAAGGGAGTGAACACGTTGGTCATTTGCTCCTTAAGGCATAAACGATCATGATAGGTGACAGGAATGATGACTGATGAGCAGAGGACTCGTGTCCCGAGAGGTTTTTTTTCATATTGGAAGAGCGCCAGCCAAGGGCAAGAAACAAAAAGAAAAGATTAAAAAAAAAAGCCCCACTTGAGTGCTGGCTCTCTAAAAAGTGGAAAAGCGTCAGCCAAAACAAGGGAGGAAATGCCTCGATATCTCTCTCTTCAAAGAAGACAAGTCGCAGGAATTCGGAAATACAGATGCAGGTAGGGAGTTCCAGATTTTACCAATGAAAAGGATGAATGATTGAGACTACTGGTTAACTCTTGCGTTGAAAAGTTGGACACAATAGGAATGAGAAGAAGAAAGCCTTGTACAGCGAGGCCGCAGGACGAGGGGAGGCATGAAGATAGCAAGATCTGTAGAACAGTTAGCATGAAAATAGCGATAAAAGAGAGAAGGAGATTCAACATTTCGGCGGTGAAAAAGAGGCTGAACACAGTTAGTCAGAGGAGGGGAGTTGATGAGACGGAAAGCTTTTAATTCCACCCTATTTAGAACCCTGAGGAACTCCATTATTAATAAATTTAGGAGAAGAACAGTGGCCATCTACCACAACAGCAATAGAACAATCACAAAGGAAACTTAAGATAAAGTTACAGAGAAAAGTATAGAAGCCGTAGGAGGGCAGTTTGGAAATCAAAGCTTTATGCCAGACTCTATCAAAAGCCTTTGATATGTCTAACGTTACAGCAAAACTTCAACAGAAATCTCTAAAATAGGTTACTTTCCTTTCTTGGTCTACACTCTCCTCTTTTAAATTCTCTATGCATATGTACACGGTATATTCCTATACAATGCTTCTATCACAACTTCTACATATCACGGTTTTCTGCTGGTGTAGATAAGGCATGGCAAAAAACCTTACCCACTACACATCTACAATTGTCTACAAGATCTACAAATTTATCCACCCAATGTACAAATGATCAATAAAATACACTACACCAGTAATGAAGATTTGTGGCCAACCTGCAGAATTTCATTGGTACGTCTCCAAGAATCACTCTCTTGTTCCTCATCTTCCTCCTTCTCCTCCTCTGCCTCCTCTTGTTCCTTTGGCTACACCGGCAGTAGCAGTCTGGTGTCTGTTGTACGTCTTGCACGCTCACTCCAAATACTTCCCTCACTTCTTTGGCGTTAGTAGTACTGATTCCTGGAATAAGAGATGGAACAACATTGAAATGGCGACAACATTAATAAGTCCTGAAAAAAAAATAACAAGAATGTACAAAACCTTTTAAAATGAGATACGAGGAGATAAAAAGGTAATGTACAAACCACAATACTCACATCATGGTCACTCAACACTTTATTCTGGGCTTGCTTTAGTGTAGTCATACAACTGTGGGAAGAATGTAATGCCGTCCCGTTCAATAGTGCATGCAGCCGCTCGCTCCCTCCTCCCGTCCTCCTCAATGCCTGTTGTCTTGTGGTACACTGGTTGGGTTGGGGAAGCTTGCGTGGATGATAACACGTCGACGTATCTTCAGAAACTTGACAAACATCTGTACACTGAAAATGTTGCAGGTGAGATGAAAAAAAGTATGGCTAGCTTTATAGTAATGGAATATTCTCAGTGTGTCAAGAACAATCTAGAATTGTTTAAAGTTTGGAAGAATCTCACCCACTGCTTGATTACGCCATCTTTGCCACAGCACAGCCACAACACAACCAGAGCAAGACCCCACAGTATAAAGAAGTGAAAAACTATTTGACTTACCCCAACAGCTAGGCAAAGAACCCCAAGGGAGCCCAGCACAACACCCACCACCGTGCCAGCTTGGGGACTTGACACTTCAATGACCGCCTTCTCATGACCGTTGCTGCTGGTGGGCGGATCGAATACTGTTGAGGGGATGGTCCACAGGGAGAGGATCTGGGCGACTCCACGCACTCGTCAACGTCTGAGGGTGGAGAATTACGCTCTCAGAAACACAGATTTACTACAACTTAACGATAGATTTACACGCATTCCAGGAACACATTCAACAATACGTTGAGGAAAACTACAAAAATTATATCAGTACTCATGACAAATGCATATGGCAAGATTAAATTATACTTAATCATAAAGAACAACCTATCCATAAATCGCTGATCTTAGTAATACTCGTGAGACAAAATGCATGTTGATGTATGCCAACAATAACAAAAGTACCCTTGAATACCACACTAACTTCTTTAGGCTGCTGCTAAATGAAGAGGTGAAGGACTGACAAGTTTAAGAAGACAGACCGTAGAGTGACATTGACAGTTCAGGGAGGCCTCACCTTCACACTTTCTGACAGAGTCTGTACACTGCATGGCCGGCACTGGCAGTAGTATGACTCTCGAGTGTTGATGTAAACAGGCTCACACACACCTGACATTCTTCTCCCGGCACTCCTCAATCCCACACAGCTGCACAAACTCATCCTGCCACAAGAAAGGCATTTGCTTCAGTACTGTCAAGTTTTGATTTTGTATTGTACTGTATACAATGTAAGAAAATCTGCAACTTTTATATGAAACAAAGGAGTTCAGGGCATGAGTTAAGCCTTGCGAGCCGTAGTGACAAAACCAAGGCCTTCTTTCTCACCTCTCCGTTACTACAGTAATCATTGATGCCGTCACACATGCGCTGCTTCGGAATACCACTGCCACCGCTGTGGGAGAACTGATTGACTGACTGACTGACTGATTGTTGTTCCTCTTCCGTGTGGGGGTCGTTTGCAGCTCTGCCACTATTGCACTCTGTAGGAGAAATACTGGCTTTTGTATTTTAACATCACTATTATTCATGGTTTAGACTATCGTAAGGTAAATTTAGATTGACTATATGGTGTTTTAAGAGAGAGAAACCCTAGCAGTAAGTTACCACAATGCTGTTCATCTTAGCTTTCCGTGTTTCCTTGAAATACAAGTAACCGACAAACAACAAAATTTACACTCCCACACAGACAGTCAAAGGTCCTCATTAATGTTACCTACAATGAGCAAGGTTGCTCAATTTCATCCACCTCTATATACATTGCGAATCGCATTAAATATTTGTCATTATTTTCATCTTAATGTTCTCCGGCTTATGTACTGTGAATTAACCCCACCCACACACAAACCTACCCACTAAATGATCACTTCCAAATTGTCGATCGTGCTTACAAAATACCAAAACAATTGTTCAGTTTACTGTCCATATCAATTTGGAATACTGCCGAACCTGTTATATTGGTCAACAATTTGAAATCATTGAACCTAGCTTTGTCAAATCCCCTTGGATACTGCCAACATGAAAACCTCATAGTACCAATAAACGCACTTACAATTCACTACAAGCACACAGTATGCAACAATACTGACACCACACCACAAAACACACCATACACAACTGACACACACACAAACAACTTAAATCACTCAAAACTAACACAAAACACCCTGCAACACCTCAAAATATAAAAAGCTCACCCAAAACACATTAAAGACAACCAAGTTACCAATATCACACACACACACACACACACACACACACACACACACACACACACACACACACACACACACACACACACACACACACACACACACACACACACACACACACACATGTAGTGAACACCACTACACTACACTAGCTAAGCTTGCTCCCGACGCGGCGCCGAAGCTCCCTCACCTCCTGAGGCTAAGGCTTGATTCACACTATCGCTAAGTTCTTGCTTCGCTCTCGCTATGCTCTTACTCCGCTCTCGCTCTGGTCAAGGTCCTGGTGCATTCACATGTACGGTCTGCTCTCGCTCCGCTATCGGTTCCATCCCTTCCTCTCTTCAACACTAGTGGAAGTCACACGGAGGATGAGTGACTTTTCTCTATCTGATTTGGCAGTGATCGCAATTCCACTTAACGAAGACGAAAAAAGAAAGCAAAGAAGGAGGAGATTGTGGCTTCAAACTATGCTGAAAGATAGAAAGAGTGAAGGAGAGTTCCAAACTTTATTTAATCATATTGATAATGATTAAATTTTTCAATTACTTAAGAATGAAGATTGAACCACTTGAAAAAAAAAAATACTCCAAAAAATTGAGGATGAAAACAACAAGATATAATTAACTTTTACACTTTTTTTTCAGTGTACTCATATTTGTATATATGGTCTAACTGTAAAAATTATTCCTATATCAGTGATAAATAAAATTTTAATCTCTATTTAATTATTTACCTATTTTATGCATGATCCCATTGTAGTGTTTTTTTTCTGATCCTCCATGTTTCATAGGATGAAAAGCAGAAACATTTCCCCATACGAAAGCTAAACCATGACTGGAGCAGTAAAAGTCCCACCGCCGCAGACCCCAAGGCCCCCACCACAGAGGTGAAGGTGGTCCGCACCCCGGACACCAAGGCACCGCACCACAGACGCCAAGGCACCGCGGACCCCCGAAGACAAGCCTTCCCATACCCTAGGCCGCCAACTGTCCCTGACGCCAAACCCCCACCTGCGCCGTTATCTCCGCCCCAGCACACAGAGCGGTTTCCTGCGCGCAGCCAACGCCATTCCTCCTTTGTTTGGGGGAAGAGAGGAACTGTAGTGAACACCACAACACTACTACTACAATCATCACCAGACATGAACGCCTGACTGACTCCAGTGTGTAGTGAACAACACTACACTACTGCTACTACTACTATCCACTATCCACGTGAATCAGACACCACCAAGACACACTCACTAACTCGCCTACATGACCGCTCGTCCTATCACCTTTACCTGTTGTACATCACGCACTCACCTACACGACCGTTCGTTTCATCACCTCTACTTATCACACACACACACACACACACACACACACACACACACACACACACACACACACACACTGACGGTGGTGGTTGAAGTGTTACACGAGGCGTAAAAGGATAAATCAATGTTCAGCTCCATCACATCGCCCCGATAGAGCCATACAACTGGTGGGTAAGCCTTGCCCCACGTCACCTCATCAAACAGAGCAGGTCAGAATATATGCAAGAAGGGACAGGCGTGGGAACCTGCTGACGTAACGCGTCGTGACCTGACACTACCTATCCTCACTCAAAGAACGGTAGTAGGTAGTAGTAGTAGTAGTAGTAGTAGTAGTAGTAGTAGTAGTAGTAGAGAGAGAGAGAGAGAGAGAGAGAGAGAGAGAGAGAGAGAGAGAGAGAGAGAGAGAGAGAGAGAGAGAGAGAGAGAGAGAGAGAGAGAGAGAGAGAGAGAGAGAGAGAGAGAGCAAACAAATCTTAACAGAAAAACAAGAACAACAACAAAACCACAACTTACTTTACTCCTATATCCAGGGCAGAACACGGAGATACAGGCTTGCCCGACTTTAGTGAACAGCGGCGGGCAGTCAGCGTGGTGCAAGGTGTAGGTAATCTGCGCCGTGAATTGACCGCCCACAGCCTCCGCTACGTCCACCTCATTCTGCCTGTCGTCACCTGGGAACGAAGCGGGTAATCAATGATGAAGGACACTTGTTATAAGGGCCCACTGACACTGAGCTAGCCTGTTGATGGCCTCAAAACATACTCAAAAATCCTTGTATAGGCCCAATTCACTCTTACACACACCCACGGCAAACCACACATACCCAAACCTTCTTAAAAAACTCAATAACATCCCAAAACACACTAAGAAAACACAGAACAGGTTAAAATACCTCCAAACTCACTAGAAACACCCAATATTTACTGAAATAACCCCCCACACACCCAAAAGACCACTAAAACCACCCCCACCACTTATAACACTCATAATAAACCCAAACCCCACTCAGAACACCAACCAATCCCTCAAAGTTCTTCCAAACCACACTCAAAACATGCTAATACTCACATACACCTCAATCCACTCCCAAAATACGTAAAATATACCTAAAAGGTCTAACATATACTGAAAACAAACGAAATGAACCCCAAAGCATACTTATAACACTCCAAACAGCCTGCAACACTAATGAACAAGCTTGAAATACCCCAAATCTATCCCAAAACCAACAGTATGCATTATAAAGAACGTTAGGATTAAAAGGGACACTTACCTAAATATTACACCTTGGCTTCTTCTCCTATTCCACCTTTATTTCTCATTTTTTCTTCATCCTTCTCCATTGTTACTCCTTCTTCTTCCTCCTACTCCTTCCATCCACACGTCTGAGCCTAGAAACACATCAAAACACTAGATATTAGACAAAATATTCAGGAAATGGAGGGTGACTTAAGTATTGTGGCTTTGCTGCTGCTCCTCTTCCTCCTCCCTTTCTCCTTTCTTCCTCCTTATCCTCCTTTATTTCTCCTTTCTTCCTCCTTCTGCTACAATTATCTACACACCTGAACCTAGAAACACGCAAAAACACGTAGAAATCACTAGATATTAGGCAAAATATTGACGAACTGCGGATTTGGAAAAAAGGCGCCAGCCTGGGGCTATGGTGAGTCACTACCTGGGCTGTGGTCATCAGAGAGAGAACGGGAACGGGGGGACTCGGCTAAATTACGTAAATCATTTGATTTCAAAAATGACTTTTAGAAAAAACGAAGCCACGGCCAAATGCTTGTTATTTTATGACGTGATAAATACTTAAACTAATTTTCAAAATATCAAAATATCTCCAGCTTAACTGGTTTTTAAAAAAGGTCTAAATTAAGTACGTTAAAAGTACAAAAACATTTTAACCCATAAATCTCTTAAAACGTCCTGTAAAGTCAAGCCATTTTCACTTGGCAAGTATTTTATCACACTTCTGGGAGTCTGAGCTATCTTTTAGGGCATTCTACAGCGAGTTAGACCGAGAAGCAGAAACGTGAGCAAATAAAATAATGAAAAATAAGAGCTTTTTACAACAGCCCCAAACACCATTTCAAAGTCCACATATTTCACTCATTAGATTGATTTCACACTTAAAAGAGGACAGGCACTCTTTTGCTACCATAAAGGCCCACTTATACCTTGAAATGAAAAAGCTCAACATTCCAAGTGGGAAATTTTGAGCGTTAAAAGCCTTTAACATACGCCATAAAACACCACTAAACGCCACATATTTACCCAGCACAGGCGCGGAACACACTTCAAACACAACGAAACATTTATAGAAACCATAAAAACATACCATGGAAGCGCAATATTACCGTCAGGAAATATTCGAAAAAAGTATTTGACCCAGCAGGCTGGCGATAGAAGGGTGATGGCGTGGGTTGGGTGATGGCTAGGGGACCGCCGGGGGGAGGCGGCCCGGGGAAAACCCGGGAACAGTGGCGGCAGGACATCCATATATAGTCTTTATCATCTCACCAAACTAAAATTAAGCCACAGAGAGAAATTTTGACTAGATTATATGAAATGTTAGACTGGTGGCTGCATTCTGACACATGTTTGGCCTATGGTAAATGAAGGAAACAAATATGAGAGGGTAATACAGACGCCTTGCTCTTTTATGGTCCTTATACCATTACTTTAAAATATTTGCGTACTCTTTTCACTCTCATATGTAAAGAAAACCTAACCTTAACTGAATAGCCTTATAAATACCTTTAATAGACGAAGATTAGGCAGTGTGAAGTGTTGTGGTGAAGGCTTGCTGCTACGTCTCTTGCTGTTGGTGCTTCTTGAAAACTGTCGGTAATATAGCAACACTTCACTTTATTTGTGTGTGTTGTGTGTGTGTGTGTGTGTGTGTGTGTGTGTGTGTGTGTGTGTGTGTGTGTGGGTGTGCATGGGTCAGTATAGCCCACCGCCACAACTGTTGTCACAACCACCACCGCTATAAGACTACTGCCGTAGCAAAAGGTTGTCTGTGAAGACAGGACGCATGTATATATGTTTATGATAACTATCTGTTACTAAATCTCTTATTAATGAGACGCTATTCTTATACAAATACCACATGTTGATTTATTGGTTATTGTGACATATTCCTCTTCGTTATCGTGTCCAGCTTTTGTTATTTGTCAAAGCAGGAAATATTAAATTGTATCTTGTTGTACAGCGAGTGTTGGCAACTCCCGCGAGGCAATAAACAAGGTGCTTAAAAGGCAGACTGTACTATTTTTCTCATTCTCTATTTCTACCTCCTGATATATGAGTATTTCTGACAATAAACCAGGGTGACAGGATACTAAGTAGAGGAATATAGACTTTTTTCTATCTACATACACATCTATATTGTTATTTATATACGAATTTATTGACTTATCTATCTGCCTGCCTATCCATCTATCTGTTTGTTTGTCCAACTGTCCATTTCCGTATCTATCAACCCATCAAATTACCCGCTTATCCATCTATCTTCACACAAGCATATAAATACCACCACCGCCACTACCACCACCACCACCACCACAACCACTGCCAGTTCCCGCACCTGCTCATCTTGGCCTCATGAACGGGAGTGTGTCAGTGATAGGCGAGGGACACAACGGCTCCATCAATTGCATCGCCAACCTTCGCCTACTGTTTCGTGTCAACCGGGGAGTCCCTGACGACACATCCCTCCCGACCTACATGCTTTCGGACCCACGTAGCACGGGCGTGGGCGTGGGTGGAATCGTGGGTGACATATACGTGGTGTCAGGCGCTTATCCGATTCCCTTTGCCTCTGTCGTCTTCATTGGTTCTCTACACACTTGTCAGGTCGCTACACGTGCACACTCGCGTACGGTAACACGTGCCTGGCCACGCGCACCACATAACTCCTACGGTACACTTCTAAGCGCCTTCGTACCGCGCGATGCTTTTTTCCTGCCAAGGATAGGCGCCGTTTGTCAAACAGACAATCAACCAGTGTGTCAGACAGTCAGTTAGTCAATCATTCAGTCATTCAGTCAGTCAGCCAAATAGTCAGTCAGCCAGATAGTCAGTCATTTAGTTTGTATTTTATTCATTTAATCAGTCAGTCAGTCAGTCAGTCAGTCCAAATATCAAGTCAGTCAGGCAATCTATCCATGAATCCATCAATCTTTCAGCCACTCAATCAATCAATATTCACGATGCAAAACAAGCAAACACACAACCAATAGTTACCACCACAATCACTACCACCACCACCAATACACAGCACACTGACATCACCACCAACACTTTCTAAAGGTGTGTACACACTTATTGAATTTCCACGCATCGTTTCATCGTTGCGTATCACACTGTGATACAATACGATGCAACAGGGTATTGTACCCATTTTTGCCTATCCGCGTGGTGTATCATCGTTGAGTGATGCAACAGTGTCATTCAGTTTCTTCCTGACCGTAGCCATGAGTGGAAATGTGCAGTTGTCTGTGGCCACACACAACTGATTTTGAGTTTGTCTGCAATTGGGGTCAAAATTGCAAAAAATATTCATGCCCGTCCACGACAACACTGAACATGCAACGCGACGATCCCACGCTCCTCGTCCACACACACACACACACACACACACACACACACACACACACACACACACACACACACACACACACACACACGAAAGTTAGTGAGTTGTGTATCATTCCTTTGAGTTGACGCCAAAAGACCGAAAAATGACGGATCGAACCCGTTACGTAACTTTGTGTCATATTTTGACACGCAACGGTGAAGCACTATCCTGTCAACACTGCTACGCAACGGTGATCCGATACGTGGAAATGCAACAAGTGTGTACACGCCTTAATTAAAACACAAACAATATTCATACACAGTGTTACACCCGCAACCCCGACCACCGCCCTCCACCGCTCGTCTGGTTCCGCGGCACGCAGGGTGGCCAGCCAGACAGCCAAGGTGACTCTCAGCGGCGGACTAACCTTCCTTCAAGACGTGTTTGTGTCTGTGATGGAGGAATGAACTGATGGTGGTGGTGGTGGTGGTGGAGGACAGGATTCAGGCAGGATTCAGGCAGGAGAGTGAGAGAGTGAGTGAGTGAGTGAGTGAGTGAGTGAGTGAATAAGTGAGTGAATAAGTGAGTGAGAGAGAGACAGGAAAGAATAGAAAAAGGAAAATTAAGAATATCTTATCAGAACACAACATTTTCTCTCCTCTCCCCCACCCCAGGTCTCGTGTCTGGTGATGAAATGGACGTCTGGTCAGTGGTGGTGGTGATGGTGGTGGAGCAGTTACCAAATGGAAATATTCTACGTCCTTGAAAAGTCGCAAAAGGTCGCTAAATCCATGCTACAAATGTTCCTAGACGAAGTAATTGGCTTGACTTACACCTAATCAGTATAGGGCCCCGTTGACCGTTTATCCCTCCCAGTGACGCAGAGCAAACCTGTCTCGGGAGCCTCGCTCTAATCACTCGCCTTTTAAATCCGATTGATGTTTAATTGATTGATTGATAAGTTTATTGTTGTAGCAGTGTATACACCATCGAACTGTTGTCCATTTACGTATGAATGAACCTATCAAATTACCAGCTTATCTATCTATCTATCTACACACAAGCATGTAAATATCTCCACCAGCACCGCCAACACCCACACCTGCCCACCTTCGCCATCATGGACGGGAGTGTGTCAGTTTACACATTACTACTAGTATTTCCATGCAACTATATTGTGGCATCATATCACCTCAGACGCTGTGGCGCCATGCAACAAATTGTTGACTAATTTCGCTTCACTTGCAAACCAGATATTGTTTTGCATCTCTTTCAACTGATAGGAAAACAAGTCGATACATTATGCATTTTATTATATCAAGAGATATTGTGTTGCCATTAGAAATATATAGGAGTATCATTCACAAGATATCGTCATATCATTAGGTATGAAAAATAAATACAAGTAACAAAAACTGCACCACGTTACAAGACACTGGCCAGACACTTAAATTAAGTATTGCATTGAAAGACTCACAAAACATCATCTTGGGAAACACGTAACAATACCTTTGTGCTTCACAACAGAAAACAAAAAAGACACTTTTTGTGATCTTTCTTCGAGACACACAAGAAGGAACAGGTTGTTGTGATCACTACAGACACAGCCACGTCTACATCACACCTTGCAATACTGTGAGTGAGAAGCACTCTACTACTACTACTACTACTACTACTACCCTTAAAAACTACTACTTGGTACTAATTTACTGTCATGGCCTGGCAGCAAGACACATCGTGTCATCATCCTCCGCGACGCACAGCTAACCGTTGATGTGTGACTAGCCAGCATGCTTGCTACACTCCCTCACTAAGAAGATGGCGTCTCCTAACAAGGAATGTTATCACTAAGTGTTTCTCCATGCATGGTGAATTCCAGCATGGAGTGAATACGTTGGTCATTTGGTCCTTAAGCCATAAACGATCATGATGGGTGACAGGAATGATGAGTGATGAGCAGAGGAATCGTGACCCAAGAGGTTACCTTCCTCTCTTGGTCTACACTCTCCTTTCTTAAATACTATATACATATGTACACTGTACACTCCTATTACAATGCTATGCATAACTTCTAAATATTACTGTTTTCTGCTGCTATAGATAAGGCATTGCAAAAAACCTTACCCGCTACATATCTACAACTGTCTAAAATTCTACAAATTTATCCACCCAATCTACAAATGGTCAATGAAATACACTACACCAGTGATGAAGATCTGTGGCCAACCTTCAGAACTTCATTGGTACGTCTCCAAGAATCACCCTTTTCTTCTTCCTCTTCCTTTTTTCCTCCTCTTGTTCCTTTGGCAACACCGGCAGTAGTAGCAGTCTGGTGTCTATTGTATGTCATGCACGCTCACTCCAAAAACTTGCCTCACTTCTTTGGCGTTAGTAGTACTGAATCCTGGAACAAGAGATGGAACAATATTGAAATGGCGTCCTCCTCAATGCCTGTTGTCTTGTAGTACACAGGGTTGGGGAAGAGATTGTGGATGATGTAACGATAAGGATGGTATATTAAGGAGAGCCAAGGTGGATCGGGTTTGCGTGGGTGGCTCTGTAGGCCTAAGGAGGAAAACTGCCGTACCAAACGCATAATTAATACGAGCGGAGGAACTTTATGAGTAGGGATTTTGGAATGTTGTGCATGGTAGAAATATTAGTGTTAGCATGAAGTGTACTACAACATGTATACGGAGGAATAGAGTAAGGAAGGCAGGGTATTTAACATTGCGTGAATTGGCACGCGGGGCTGGAAAGGACGCGATCTCGGATGAAGGGAGTGGCACTCTACTCGGACATTGGTGGGGTGTGGACGCGTCACGGTGAGCGAGGGTCTCTGATCAGGTGGGTAATGTGATCAGGGCAGCGGAGTTTCGTGGTAATATAATCGAGGGTGTCATTATGTGGAGTTAAGTGGTGTATTCAAGTGGGGAGAGAGTGTTAAGGGTGCCTCTCGTGTTTCTCTGTTGTTGGTTCAGAGTGCCGCGTCACTTTCATCGTTTTTTGTTCGAATGTACTTTACTATATTTGAAATATATGTAAAATTGACTTGGAAGAGAGTTTTCCTTCAATGAAAATCCCAGCCCGTGTGGTACAATGATAACACGTCGACGAATCTTCAACAACTTGACAAACATCTTTAGAGTCAAAATGTTGCAGGTGAGAAAAAAAAAAAAAAAAAATAAAAAATGAAAATAAAAACCTCTGAAGAATGAGTCGACTAACTATACAGTATTGGAATATTTTCAATGTGTCAAGAATGATTTGGGAACTGTTTAAATTTTGGAGGAATCACATGCACATCTTAATTACAAGATCTTAGCCACCGAACACCACAGCAAAAGGCATACACAGCAAGACCCCAGAGCATAAAGGAGTGAAAAACTATTTGACTTACCCCAACAGCTAGACAAAGAACCCCAAAGGAGCCCAGCACAACACCCACCACCATGCCAGCTTGGGGACTTGACACTTCAATGACCGCCTTCTCCTGACCGTTGCTGCTGCTGGGCGGATCGAACACTGCTGAGGGGATGGTCCACAGGGAGAGGATCTGGGCGACTCCACGCACCCGTCAACGTCTGAGGGTGGAGAATTACACTCTCAGAAACACAGATTTATTACAACTTAAGGATAGATTTACACGCATTCCAGGAACACATATTCAACAATACGTTGAGGAAAACTACAAAAATTATATCAATACTCATGACAAATACATATGGCAAGATTAAATTATACGTAATCATAAAGAACAACCTATCCGTAAATCACTGATCTTAGTAATACTTGTGAGACAAAATGCATGTTCATGTATGCCAACAATAACAAAATACCACACTAACTTCTTTAGGCTGCTGCTAAATGAAGAGGTGAAGGACTGACAAGTTTAAGAAGACAGACCGTAGAGTGACATTGACAGTTCAGGGAGGCCTCACCTTCACACTTGAACACACCTTGCAATAGTGTGAGTGACAACCACTACTACTACTACTACTACTACTACTACCCTTAACAACTACATACTACTTGGTACTAATTTACTGTCATGGCTTGGCAGCAAGACACACCGCGACGCACAGCTGGTGATGTGTGACTAGCCAGCATGCTCGCTACACTCCCTCACTAAGAAGATGGCGTCTCCTAACAAGGAACGTTATCTTCATTCACTAGTGTTTCTCCATGCATGGTGAATTCCAGCATGGAGTGAACACGTTGGTCATTTGCTCCTTAAGGCATAAACGATCATGATAGGTGACAGGAATGATGAATGATGAGCAGAGGACTCGTGTCCCGAGAGGTTTTTTTCATGTAGGAAGAGCGCCAGCCAAGGGCAAGAAACAAAGAAAAGATTAAAAAAGGCCCACTTGAGTGCTGGCTCTCTAAAAAGTGGAAAAAGCGTCAGCCAAAACTAGGGAGCAAATGCCTCGATATCTCTCTCTTCAAAGAAGACAAGTCGTAGGAATTCGGAAATACAGATGCAGGTAGGGAGTTGCAGATTTTACCAATGAAAAGGATGAATGATTGAGAGTACTGGTTAACTCTTGCGTTAGAAAGTTGGACAGAATAGGGATGAGAAGAAGAAAGCCTTGTACAGCGAGACCGCAGGACGACGGGAGGCATGAAGATAGCAAGATCTGTAGAACAGTTAGCATGAAAAAGCGATAAGAGAGAGAGGAGATTCAACATTTCGGCGGTGAAAAGAGGCTGAAGACAGTTAGTCAGAGGAGGGAGTTGATGAGACGAAAAGCTTTTAATTCCATCCTATCTAGTAAAACTGTGTAACTGAAACCCCCCAAACATGCGAAGAGTTCTCCATAGACGTGCAGATAAGGCCCTTATACAGAGTAAGCAATTGGAGGGGCAAGAAAAACCGGCGGAGATGCCTCAGAACGCGTAACTTTTAAGAAGCTGTTTTAGCAAGAGATGAGATGTGAAGTTTCCAGTTAAGATTATGAGTAAAGGACAGACCAAGGATATTAATTGTGGAAGAGGGAGACAGTTGAGTGTCACTGAAGAAGAGAGGATACCTGTCTGAAAGGTTGTGTTGAGTTGATAGATGGAGGAATTGAGTTTTTGAGGCATTGAAAACTACTAGATTGTCTCTGCCCCAATCAGAAATCTTAGAAAGATCGGGAGTCAGGCGTTCTTTGGCGTCCCTGCGTGATCAGTTGACTTCCTGACGGGTTGGTCGTCTCTGAAAGGACGTGGAAAGATGTAGGGTGGTATCATCAGCGTAGGAGTAGATAGGACAAAAAGTTTGATTAATTAATGAATAATAGAAAGAGAGAGGTTGACAAGACAGAACCCTGAGGAACTCCATTATTAATAAATTTAGGAGAAGAACAGTGGCCATCTACCACAACAGCAATAGAGCAGTCAGAAAAGGAAACTTAAGATAAAATTGCAGAGAAAAGGATAGGAACCGTAGGAGGGCAGTTTGGAAATCAAAGCTTTATGCCAGACTCTATCAAAAGCCTTTGATATGTCTAACGCTACAGCAAAACTTTCACCGAAATCTCTAAAAGAGGTTACTTTCCTCTCTTGGTCTACACTCTCCTCTTTTAAATTCTCTATGCATATGTACACGGTATATTCCTATCACAATGCTTCTATCACAACTTCTACATATCACGGTTTTCTGCTGGTGTAGATAAGGCATGGCAAAAAACCTTACCCACTTCACATCTACAACTGTCTACAAAATCTACAAATTTATCCACCCAATATACAAATGATCAATGAAATACACTACACCAGTAATGAAGATTTGTGGCCAACCTTCAGAACTTCATTGGTACGTCTCCAAGAATCACTCTCTTGTTCCTCTTCTTCTTCCTCCTCCTCCTCTGCCTCCTCTTGTTCTTTTGGCTACACCGGCAGTAGCAGTCTGGTGTCTGTTGTACGTCTTGCACGCTCACTCCAAACACTTCCCTCACTTCTTTGGCGTTAGTAGTACTGATTCCTGGAACAAGAGATGGAACAACATTGAAATCAACATTAATAAGTCCTGAAAAAAAAAATAACAAGAAAGTACAAAACCTTTTAAAATGAGACACGAGGAGATAAAAGTGTAATGTACAAACCACAATACTCACATCATGGTCACTCAACACTTTATTCTGGGCTTGCTTCAGTGTAGTCATACAACTGTGGGAAGAATGTAATGCCGTCCCGTTCAATAGTGCATGCAGCCGCTCGCTCCCTCCTCCCGTCCTCCTCAATGCCTGTTGTCTTGTGGTACACTGGTTGGGTTGGGGAAGCTTGCGTGGATGATAACACGTCGACGTATCTTCAGGAACTTGACAAACATCTGTACACTGAAAATGTTGCAGGTGAGATGAAAAAAAGTATGAAGTATGAGTCGGCTAGCTTTATAGTAATGGAATATTCTCAGTGTGTCAAGAACAATCTAGAATTGTTTAAAGTTTGGAAGAATCTCACCCACTGCTTAATTACGCCATCTTTGCCACAGCACAGCCACAACACATCCAGAGCAAGACCCCACAGTATAAAGAAGTGAAAAACTATTTGACTTACCCCAACAGCTAGGCAAAGAACCCCAAGGGAGCCCAGCACAACACCCACCACCGTGCCAGCTTGGGGACTTGACACTTCAATGACCGCCTTCTCATGACCGTTGCTGCTGCTGGGCGGATCGAACACTGCTGAGGGGATGGTCCACAGGGAGAGGATCTGGGCGACTCCACGCACTCGTCAACGTCTGAGGGTGGAGAATTACACTCTCAGAAACACAGATTTATTACAACTTAAGGATAGATTTACACGCATTCCAGGAACACATTCAACAATACGTTGAGGAAAACTACAAAAATTATATCAGTACTCATGACAAATGCATATGGCAAGATTAAATTATACTTAATCATAAAGAACAACCTATCCATAAATCGCTGATCTTAGTAATACTCGTGAGACAAAATGCATGTTGATGTATGCCAACAATAACAAAAGTACCCTTGAATACCACACTAACTTCTTTAGGCTGCTGCTAAATGAAGAGGTGAAGGACTGACAAGTTTAAGAAGACAGACCGTAGAGTGACATTGACAGTTCAGGGAGGCCTCACCTTCACACTTGAACTTTCTGACACGAGTCTGTACCCTGCATGGCCGGCACTGGCAGTAGTATGACTCTCGAGTGTTGATGTAAACAGACTCACACACACCCGACATTCTTCTCCCGGCACTCCTCAATCCCACACAGCTGCACAAACTCATCCTGCCACAAGAAAGGCATTTGCTTCAGTACTGTCAAGTTTTGATTTTGTATTGTACTGTATACAATGTAAGAAAATCTGCAACTTTTATATGAAACAAAGGAGTTCAGGGCATGAGTTAAGCCTTGCGTGCCGTAGTGACAAAAGCAAGGCCTTCTCCTCACCTCTCCGTTACTGCAGTAATCATTGATGCCGTCACACATGCGCTGCTTCGGAATACCACTGCCACCGCTGTGGGAGAACTGACTGACTGACTGACTGACTGACTGATTGTTGTTTCTCTTCCGTGTGGGGGTCGTTTGCAGCTCTGCCACTATTGCACTCTGTGGGTGAAATGCTGGCTTTGTATTTTAACATCACTATTATTCATGGTTTAGACTATCGTAAGGTAAATTTAGATTGACTAGATGGTGTTTTAAGAGAGAGAAACCCTAGCAGTAAGTTACCACAATGCTGTTCATCTTAGCTCTCCGTGTTTCCTTGAAATACAAGTAACCGACAAACAACAAAATTTACACTCCCACACAGACAGTCAAAGGTCCTCATTAATGTTACCTACAATAAGCAAGGTTGCTCAATTTCATCCACCTCTATATACATTGCGAATCACATTAAATATTTGTCATTATTTTCATCTTAATGTTCTCCGGCTTATGTACTGTGAATTAACCCCACCCACACACAAACCTACCCACTAAATGATCACTTCCAAATTGTCGATCGTGCTTACAAAATACCAAAACAATTGTTCAGTTTACTGTCCATATCAATTTGGAACACTGCCGAACCTGTTATATTGGTCAACAATTTGAAATCATTGAACCTAGCTTTGTCAAATCCCCTTGGATACTGCCAACATGAAAACCTCATAGTACCAATAAACGCACTTACAATTCACTACAAGCACACAGTATGCACAATACTGACACCACACCACAAAACACACCATACACAACTGACACACACACAAACAACTTAAATCACTCAAAACTAACCCAAAACACCCTGCAACACCTCAAAATATAAAAAGCTCACCCAAAACACATTAAAGACACCCAAGTTACCAATATCATCCCTACACACACAC
>NC_059264.1:10670677-10718177 GCF_017591435.1 Portunus trituberculatus | reverse complement strand
CGTCCTGCACTGGTCTCTTGTACGAACCAATTGATGAAAAACAACAGCATGAAATAAAATAACATAAAAAAAATAGATGAATAGATAATTACACAAAAATATGAAATGATGAAATAATGTGCATGGGTTCAGAGGCAGCAATGTCGCTCCACAGTCGGCAAAGCATCATCCAGAAAACATTATAATATTACATTCTTCTTCATCGAATACGTTATTATGTCACTCCTTACCGGGACTTACATCCTTGGCTTAAATGTAAAACATCTACATGATTTCGCATGCAATATCAACCAAAATCACATCTAAATTATCCTTTCTTTGTAAAAAAAAATATCTTACAACATAAAAGGAGTTAAACGTACAGGATTGTCTCACACTAAGTACATAGCTTCTGAGCTACTGTCAATATTACCAAGTCCTGCCTTAAGGGTGTAGTGACAACATACACAAGGGCGATGCGAGGACTATGTCTACACCTATACCACTAAAACCATCATCGACGTGTTTGCTTCTTAAGTATTCGTACTTCAGGTAATGCTATTTTGAAACTTTCATACAATTTCGGAATCAATAAGATATTCCTCGTCATAATAAGATTAGTCAGTACTCCCGGAAAGAACAGTAAAAATTATCCTTAATCTAGTTAACTGACCAATTCATTAAACAAGGCAAGGATCTTCTCCTGAAACTTGTAAGCCACCTCCTTATTGACAGCCGCCGTCGAGTAAGCAAGCTGCAACCGCGCATGTCCACGGAAGCTGAAAAGTCCCACGCCCATAGAAAACTTCTCGTTATGGATGGTCATGTAGTTGGCCGCGGAAGTCAGTTGCACGCACTTGCCAGCGCCTGCATACGACGTGCGGGGTGAGTACAGATTTGAGAATATGTAGTCACAGGAAGGCAGCTGCCGGAGAACACTGTGTGCCTCGTGTGTGTAGTCTTGGGGCCTCAACATTGTGTCCAACAATCTCTCTTCACAATTGTAGTTCCTCTTGATTTTATCCCGTAGCTCCGCGTCCAGTGTCTTGACATACTCCCAGAAGTGTTCCTTCACGTCTCGGGGCGTGGCGGTGCTCTGGGTTATGGGGATACTGTGGTAACCTAGAGGGATGTTCTGGGAATCCTTTATGAAACGGCGGCAGTCGACGGGATGGTTGCTTGACAAGTAATAGACGTCCCTGTGCAGCCCCGCCTCCTGCGCTAACTCCACCAGCCCCATGTTGATGATCGCTGTGAAGCCAGCGTTAATGGTGGCGCCCACGGAGCGACATTTGGCGGCAAACTTTTCCATGCGTTGGTTGTCCAGGACGACTAGAGGCAAGTTCTTGGTGGTCCACTCTTCCGTTTTTGGCAGCCCAAAGGTCTCCATGAGCAGAGGAAGGCGCTTGCTATTCACGTGCTGCCTGAGCGCCTTCACCAGCCTCTCTGGGTCCTGGAGCAGTGCTGCTCTAATCCTGGCCTCCTCTTCCCTCACCTTAACGCCTTCGTACAGCTCCCCGACCTGCTTGCTGCTCACGGGCAGGCCCTGCAGGAGGCTGTCTAGGATGTCAATCAGCAGTTGTGTCACCATCATCACCACCATTCCGTCGTTGGCGGCGTGGTGCAGGCTTAGCACGATGTGGCACTGGTGAGGCAAGGTTGCCTTTACTTCTGGGAAGTGGCATTCAGCGTCCTCAGGACACGGCAAGAGACGAGCTTTCCACAACGGCCCGTCGTGGAGGTCGAATGGCGAGTCCCTCACCAAGACGTGCTGCTCCTCCAAGTCACCGCCGCTCACCACCTGAAAGGATTCATCAGCGGTGAACCTCACTGAAAGAAACGTTCTCTATGCCTCAAAAGAGCAAATCTAAATGGAAACAAGCACACATTGGATGTAGCCAAACACACCTCAGACTAGCAATGAATTATGTGCCTTGACTCTGGTACAAGTCACCGGCACACCACACAGTGTTCAGTGTGGTGCCAGTCTTGTGCCTGGCCAATACAAATCAGTAGCATACCACACAGATTTCAGTGGATGCCAGTCTTGTGCCTGGCCAGAGATGCGTCAGTCAGGTGGTTGTTCCTGCAGCCACGCACAAGAAATGTGACTCCTTCCCTAAATAATTGAGTTAATTTGTCACCAAGGACAACCAGAGCAACAGTGCTCTGTGCTGCTGCAGTGATACTATACCTGAAAGTCCAGCTTACGGTGCGGCATGTCGGCGAGCCATAGCTGTCCGTCACGCAACCGGAAACACAGCCTGAGGGACTCCACCTTGCTGTGGAAAACATACATTGGGTGACGGGTGAGGGTCATCTTAGCTGCCAGGGTTGACAGTTTAATGACATTTATTTATTCATCTATTTTTTGTGACTATTTCCCTGAGAATCTTAAATGAGATGCAGTGCCACTTGCCAGCCAAACAAGACCCTGCTAATAAAACAGAACAAACGCTCTCATCGCCACAGCAGTGAGGGCACCTGAGGCAATCACATGTATGTAACTTCTTCATACTAGTCCAACTAATGGTCGCCGCAGTTGATCACCTGCCTCCGCCTTACTCTATCTCCCTTCAATGCAGCATAAACCTTCTCTCTGGTCCTCCTCTCTTCCTGCTGCCTGGAGGCTCCATCTCCATCACCTTCCTCCCCACGCGCTCTTCATCTCTCCTCTGCACAACTACATCACTTCAGCCTCGTCACGCCTCTGCCTTTGTCTCCAAACTATTCCATGCACCGTCTTTTTAATCATTGCTATTTTTTTTTCTTTGGTGTAAGGCAATTTCACATCCACCTAGGGCCTGGGTATCATGGTGATATATAGGTAACTTTAAACCACTCGACATACGACAAAGTTTCAAGGCTGTACGTGGTGAGATTCGAACCTACGCAGGGACGTCTGCCCGATCCCACGCTAACAACGCATGAAAATACTAGTAATGTTAAAATGAGAAAAAAAAAGAGCGTGATGAAAGTAAAGTATAGTACATGTAGTTGAAATTTTAAGAGAATAAGAAAGAAAAACTAAAAGCTTCAAATTAAGTGGTCTGGGATTTGGATATATTCGTTCCACTTGCCAGTGAGGGGCAACTGATCCACTTACTCCGTGCACTCAATCCACTGACATATACCAAAGAAGAACGTATTAGAAATTTCCTTCACGTTCACCCGCTGGTTGGTATCAGAGGTGAAAATGATATGTTGTGAGGTGGAACCGATATCATTGTGTATTGGACTAATATTATGTTAATTAAACAAATATGTCTTTGTAAATATTTCGTTCGTCAAAGATGCTTTCACTGTTCCAAGGGGCGTGGTGCAATGCAAGAATTTGCTGCAAAACAGTAGCTGGTGAGCAGTTTCATGGTACTGCATAATTGCAATATCTAAATCCAAACATACTGACACCACATTTGATATACCAATAATAAACGCACTTTTTACTGACCATATATATAGATAACCACCAAGAACCTTACGCTTCCCTGCCTTGCTTATGTAGCCTGTGGATTTACTGCATATAAATAACCATGACATTTTCTGGACCCTGCCTTGCTTATGTAATGTGACGTAATGATCATTGCATTGCACTTACTCGTAGAGGTGTTGGAGCGCCTCCTCCACCAGGGCGGGAGTGAGGGGCTTGGAGGAGTTGAGAGTGAGGGTGGTGGTCTGCCTAGTGCTCACCTCCACCCGCGCCACCATGCTGCGCACCCTGTCGTCCGCAGCGAACCTCCATCGTAGCTGCTCTTCTCTGTGGATGGAAAGCACACACAAAGTTATACGGAAGCACAGACTGCTCTGGAGCTGTGGCTGAGACAGACCAGTGTGGTGTGCTAGGGCCAGAAAGAACTGACATTTCAAACCAATGAATGAAATACCCAGATGAATGGAAAGGTTTTCATGTCTTGCTGACGTGATGTGTGTGGATGTACACATGGGCGTCACTCAAGGCAGGGCAGCAGACTCCTTGCCTCTGTCTCACCTTGTGACTCACACACAGAAGAACATAAAATAAGGAAGCTACAAGAAGTCATTAGGTTACACATGGCAGTCTCTGCATGAAAATACCTACCTACATAATATTTCCAACAATTGGTTAGATTTTTTTTCTTTTTTTACTTTAAGGCCTATAGCGCCTGTAGTCTCGATTGAAGTGTGAGTAGGAAGCGGTGTTCAGCTTCCGCCCACTAGTGGCGCAGGCAATTTTATTTATAGTGGTACCCATATTAGGGCCCATATCACCACCCAAGTTCATCTTGGGTGTAACCACCTAGAACCTGGGTATCATGGTGACTCTATCCCACACTCATCACCTTATCCACTAAGCCACCGCCTCCCTAGATGGAGACGGCGTGCGCCTATCCCGTTGTACTAAAAAAGTGAAGCCAGTGGGCGAAGCTTATGAGGCGGTGGGCGGAGCTTACGATCGCAACTTACACCCAAAGCATTGCCCTTTCCCTTATCAACCAGTAGGAAATTGCCACTTCCTTTTCATAACTAGAGGAAAACTCAGAAATAACTGATGGTTTGACTTATGCAAATCACATCATATACAGTGTCCTAAATATGTCATGTAGACCTGTTATTAACGGTGTCAATACGAAATACTATAATATTGAAAGAAATACAGCAGAACGTTTCCGGAAGAAATTAAAGCAAAAGATGGCTTTTTTTTTAGTTTATTACATGGCAAAAAGCAAACAGTGAAGTAATATTTCAGTGAGTGATGCTTTTTACAATGCCCTACAGTGACATGAAATCAAGCATCTTCTAAATAAAAGCTATACAGAGAGAGAGAGAGAGAGAGAGAGAGAGAGAGAGAGAGAGAGAGAGAGAGAGAGAGAGAGAGAGAGAGAGAGAGAGAGAGAGAGAGAGAGAGAGAGAGAGAGAGAGAGAGAGAGAGAGAGAGAGAGAGAGAGAGAGAGAGAGAGAGAGAGAGAGAGAGAGAGAGAGAGAGAGAGAGAGAGAGAGAGAGAGAGAGAGAGAGAGAGAGAGAATTTGACGTATTAAGTACTTGCTATACCAAGAAAAATCAACCTTCATGCCAAGTTTCACCTGATATACAGTTTATTTATTCTTCATTTAAATGCACATGTATATATACACATTTAAATCTACATGCACATGTATATTCACATGTGTACATGACCTTGTTCAGTCATACGTTTGTCCCAAAGACAGCTTCCCACCTCTCACCCAAGTTCACCAAAGCTGGAAAACACTGTATTATCTAATTTGTATGTATGATTTACCGTCTAAATCTTTGTGCCACGGTATGCCACGACTGCTGCGAGTCTATTAAGGTCACATATATGGTGGGCAGCCTTGAAACATGGACATAGACGGAAAACAAGGAGTGTAACTCGGGCGTTCCCATGTATTTTCAATGGGCGGTCGGCAATGTTTTGGGTGTAAGGGGTGTAGGGGCAGCAGCGAACCAATAGCGCGCTGGCTTCACTTTTGTGACGTCATACCGCTGTCTGTTATTCAACCTCCTTGATTTTCACCTACCATCATCCATAGATTTGTCTAATCTTCTTTTAAGGTATCTAGATAAGGTATCTAGATAACTAATAACCTCATTACTGAGTATGTTAGACTTATTTACCACTCCATTTGAGAACTACTTCTATCCCCATCGTTTATAATCTAACCTCAGTATAGTTTAAACCAGATAATTCTTTATCGTATTCCGATTACTGACCCTCATAATCTTCCTTATGTCAGAATAATTGCAAAGTGCCTTACACCAATCAAACAACACAAACACGCGCACACGCACACACACTTACTCTGCTGGTCTAGGTGAAGTGGCCATGACCTTGGAGAAGGAGGGTGCCAGGGGTGCCACAGGTGTTGGGTTGCGGGCGGTGGCGGTGGTGGCGGTGGTTTGTAGTGATCTGTGCCCATTCACGACAGCTGCCGCCCACGCCCGCGACGCTCTCTGACTCACTGTGCGAAACATAGCCTAGAAAATTGACAGAGAGAGAGAGAGAGAGAGAGAGAGAGAGAGAAATTCGTTAAAACCAGCTTGTCTTTTAACTCCTCTTTGCGTTTTGGTATGTACATTTTTCATTAATTAGCTATCATTCCAAGACACCTCTTATTCTGCAGCCACTTTCTGAGGTTGTACAGTACTAGTAGCTAGGTTTTGCACAGTACCTTTTCTCTCATCCCTTATCTTTCTTACAGATGCTAATAAAGACTCCACAAATTGCTTTTATTGATGTGAACTGTTGTATATAGCAGTGGAAGGGTTAATATCCTACTTATACAATTTTTTCTTAAATATCAGTGAGTGTTACCCGGCCGTGAGCGTCTCGTTCCCTGCATGCTATTCACGGAGTCCAAGCATGAGCGACTGTGGTGAGGCGCGACAGTTACAGGTGATATTATAATCATAAAAAAAGAACACAGAACAAGTTTCTAGAAGCCTCCCTGTTGAATGAGTTCATGATAGATATAACATCGCGATTGAGACATATCATAATCTGACAATTACATTTACAACCACTTATGTTTTTTGGATTTGTTTTGTTTTTACCAGAAACAGTCGACCGTGCCTCTATCTATTTGCCTATTAATAATTTTGAGATTTTGTTAATCTGTCACTAGAGCGTACATATATTCTTAAAAACCCGAGTAACTTCAATACGAGGCCCGGTTTCAGAAACAATTTACTCTTTTTAGCTCTATCATGCTACCACTCCTGTAATGCAGAATAAACCCAAGCCAATAAAGCAGTCTCATTTTGTATGCTTGATTTACAAAGTGAATGTTCGTATATGCTTGATACATACTCATGTCTCTTGATCCTTCTGCTGCTATGGACATCATTCCTTCTTCCTTCTTCCCAGCATTGCAAGTACAATAGACAGAAAAGGGTGAAAACAGAGCTTATCAGAAAAAAAATGTCTAAAAAGTGTTGTCATTGACCATTTTCGTAAACATTCCTGGCTGCTCCTCCATATACTTTCATAGGTTTTTATTAACAGTCTATAGTTGAAGTTATGCAGGTTTTTAAGTGTTCATATGGTTAAAGTGGCAGAACAACGAGATTCCTACATGACTTACAGAAGACGCTTTCGAAAAACCAACTAATCCTCTCCGTGGCCTTTCAAATTAATCGTTGTGAAAGAGCAATGAGTTTCGGGATACGTGCAAAGCCAAAGTCAGACAGCTTGGTCAAATGATAGGCTATAATAGCATGGACGGATAGACAGTAATACAACTTTACTCACTGATTCAATCCCAAGTGTGTAGAGAATGCAAGAATGATAAAACTGAACTAGATGTGAGAGTTTGCGAGGCGTCCGTCGTTTCTTATCGACGCTGGTGCCTCTGTGGTGCGGGCAGCGGCGCGGTGGCTTACTATATAGTCTTCTCTTAACCCCCCTTAGAGCGACTGTTTGTGTAGATGTGTGTGAAGATAACATGCTCTATCTCACTTCCCGTTACGTAACCATACTGAAGTACTAGATTTCCAAGATAGCTACTATCACGAAAAGCGCTAGCGACTGTAGACTTCATGTAAAAATAAATGACACGTAGGGAATAATTTAGAAGTTTCTCTTGTACGGGTAAAATAATCCCTTAATCTGCAGGTAAAATATAACCCAAAGGACCCCGCATAGACAACGATGACGGTGAGATCACAGTCAACCTTCTTTCTCTCTTCCTATCTCCCGGCCTTTCCCTTCCACTCGATCTAGGATACAATGAATCATATTATAATGACCTCATGAGAGAGAGAGAGAGAGAGAGAGAGAATAAAAGAAAGTTAAAGTACGGAAGCAAGAAATTAAAATATAAACAATATGAAAGAAAGATATTTTCTTTGTTGCTACTTTTAATGTTTTTATATTTTAATGTTATCATCTATGGAGAGAAAAATGAAAAAAAAATGAATGGAAAAACGGCGTGAAATAAAGACATATCCAGTGAAACGGAATGAAAGCGAGAGAGTTTTACTGTTTAAATATTTCAATGAACATAAGAACATAAAAGAGAGAAGCTGCAAGAGGCCGTCAGGCCTACACCTGGCAGTCCCTGTATGAGCAAAGCTATCTAATTCCATCTGTCATCCCCATCCATTAACTTATCTAATCTTCCTTAACCCCTTCGCGTCGGATGTTAAAAAAGCCCGCCTGTATGATATACTTGTGGTAATGCCGCGCGCCCGAGCGCGGGAAACTCGTGCAAGCTTGTCATACTTGTCGTCTTTGTGTATTATGCTGCTATTTTTTAGTTACTATATCGCCTTCGAAGAGGAAAGTGGACGCTTTTCTCTTCGAGAGAAAGAGAGAGAGAGAGAGAGAGAGAGAGAGAGAGAGACATTTGCTAATATTTTAGACACAAGCGGGACGCATGTAGCTTATCTTTCGAGAGGAAGAGGGGAGGGAGGAAGGAGAGAGAGAGAGAAGAGAGAGAGAGAGAGAGAGAGAGAGAGAGAGAGAGAGAGAGAGAGAGAGAGAGATTAGAAAATTTGTTGTGTGTGTGTGTGTGTGTGTGTGTGTGTGTGTGTGTGTGTGTGTGTGTTTTCATGAATGTAACTTATCTTTCGAGAGGGAGAGGGGAGGAGGGAAGGGAGAGAGAGAGAGAGAGAGAGAGAGAGAGAGAGAGAGAGAGAGAGAGAGAGAGAGAGAGAGATGGGAACAGTCTATGCCATTGGGTAATTTTAGACACAAGGCGGGACGCATGTAGCTTATCTTTAGTGATTGGTGGAGACAAGGATGGTGGGAGGAGCACTAGGATTTCAAAGACAGCATACGGCGTGTGTAGTTGGTATCCAACACACTATACGGGACAACTGAACTGAAGAAAGCTCAGAAAAAAAATATGACGCCTACGTAGGCGTCACCGTATATGCTACTGGGGCTTCATGACGCCTACATAGGCGTCACCGTATTGAAAGGGTTAAAAGCTCTTTATTGACTCAGACCTAACAACATAACCATTGAGTCCGTTCCACTCATCAACCACTCTGTTTGAAAACCATTTTCTTCTAATTTATCTCCTAAATCTAGATATTTCAAGCTTAAACCCATTATTTCTGGTTCTGTCTCCACTACTGATCCTAAGAATTTCGTTTATGTTCCCTTTGTTACAACCCCTATACCACTAAATACTTCTATAAGGTCCCCTCTTAACCTACGTCTCTCTAAGGAATGCAAATTGAGTTCCTTCAATCTCGCTTTATAGAGAATACCCCTCATGCCCTGTATCTTTTTTGACACCCGCCTTTGCATTGACTCCAAAAGACTTATAGCCTTTCTATAATGTTGGAACCACAGGTATTGCATAGTCAAGATGGGGTCTGACCAGCGCCAAGTATAGTTTTAGTATTACTTCGGAACTTTTGCGTTTAACATGCAACTCCTAAAAATTAATCCTAGTATACCCTATTTACCTTATTTCTAACATCTATGCATTGCTTCCTTTGACCAAGATCGAAGCTAACTATGACTCCTAAATCTTTTACGTATTTTGAACCTCCTAGTGCCTCGTTATTTATCGCGTATTTGTTTTGTTTATTTCATCAACCTACACTAAATACCCTGCACTTGTTAACGTTGAACTGAATTTACCCCTTATTTGTCCATTCGTTCATCCTGTCTAAATCTTCTTGAAAGGCAATGGCATCCGAATCTGACTATCTGAATTACCCTAAAACTGAACCCTGTGGCACCCCGCTAATTACATGACCCCTACGTGGAATTAGATTCGCTAATTACTATACCCTCTGTTGCCTATCGCCTAACCACGCTTTAATTCACCCTAATATTTTACCTTCTATTCTGTGCGCTCTAACCTTTCTCAAGAGTCTTTGATGTGGTACCATGTCACAGGCCTTACTAAAATCTAAGTATAGGATGCCATAATTATCACCATTATCTGCAGCCTTGTTAACTTTACTGTAAAACCTCAACAGTTATGTAAGGCACGACTTTTCCTTCGTAAAGCCATGTTGCGAGTGATTTATCAAACTGTGTTTGTCTACATGATCACTATTTTGTTTCGTTATTGATTCTATTAATTTGTCCACAATTGAAGCTAAGCTGCAACGTCTGTAATTTGACATTGGAGTTTTATCTTCTTTCTTAAATATGGGTATAACATTAACTTGTTGCCGCATTATCGGTACCTCACCTGACTCCAGTGACCATAAAAAGCACTGCTAAAGGCTCACGGACGACCTCCTTGCATTTCTTAAGTACTCTTTGGCATATTTCTTCAGGTCCTGGTGACTTGAAGTCTTTTTCACTATCTATCTCCTGTTCTACCATCTCCTTAGCTATGAAAATATCTGTCAGCATCTCACTCTCTTCTGCTCTAAACATCTATTAGCTATTTTTTTTTTTTTTTCTATGCAAGATGGAACACTGCCAGGAGCAACAAAATGTTAGAAAAAAAAAAAAAAGGCCCACTGGAACTGCATGTTACCTAAAAGGTCCGAAAGAATCATCCAAAAGCCAGGGACAAATGTCTTGACACCTCTCTCTTAAAAGAAGTCAAGTCGTAAGAAGATGGAAATACAGAAGCAGAGAGGGATTTCCAGAGTTTACCAGTGATAGGTACGAATGAACGAGCATACTGGTTAATTCCTGTATTAGAGAGTTGGACCGAATAGGAATGAGAGGAAGAAGAAAGTATTGTGCAGCGAGGCCGCAGGAGGAGGGGAGGCATGCAGTTAGCAAGATCAGTACAGCAGTTAGCATGAAAATAGCGATAAAAGATAAAAAGAGATGCAACATTTCGGCGGTGAGAAAGAGGCTGAAGACAGTCAGTCAGAGGAGGGGAGTTGATGAGACGAAAGGTTTTTTATTTCACCCTATCTAATAAAACTGGGTGACTGGAACCCCCACCCCCAACCATGCGAAGAGTATTCCATGCAAGGACAGATAAGGCCCTTGTACAGAGTTTGCAATTGGAGGGGCGAGCAAAACTGGCGGAGACGCCGCAGAACTCCTAACTTCATAGAAACTGTTTTAGCAAGAGATGAGATGTGAAGTTTCCAGTTAAGATTATGAGAAAAGGACAGACCGAGGATATTCAGTGTGGATGAGGGAAACAGTTGAGTGTCATTGAAGAAGAGGGGATAGTTGTATGGAAGGAGGAATTGAGTTTTTGAGGCATTGAAAACTACTAATTTTTCTCTGCCCCATTCAGAAATCTTAGAAAAATCAGAAGTCAGGCATTCTGTGGCATTCCTGCATGATCTGTTGACTTCCTGAAGGATTGGTCGTCTCTGAAAGGACGTGGGAAGATTTAGGGTGGTATCATCAGCGCAATAGTGGGTAGAGCAAGAAGTTTGGCTAAGAAGGTCATTAATGAATAATAGAGAGTGAGTGATAGGACAGAATCCTGAGGAACACCACTGTTAATAGATACAACGGCTGCAATAGAACGGTCGGAAAAGAAATTTGAGATAAAGTTCCAGAGAGAAGGATAGAAATCGTAGCAGGGCAGTTTTGAAATCAAAGCTTTGTGCCAGACTATGGCAAAAGCTTTAGAAATGTCTAAGACTACAGCAAAAGTTTCACCGAAATCTCTAAAAGAGGGTGACCAAGACTGAGGTAAGAAAAGCCAGGAGATCACCAGTAGAGCGACCTTGACGGAAGCCATACTAGCGATCAGATAGAAGATTGTGAAATGACAGATTCTTAAACGTTTAAGAATCTTCCTATTGAGGATTGATTCAAAACTTTAGGTAAGCAAGAGATTAAAGCTATAGGACGGTAGTTTGAGGGATTAGAACGGTTACCCTTTTTAGGAACAGGCTGAATGTAGGCAAACTTCCAGCAAGAAGGAAAGGTAGAAGTCGATAGACATAGTTGAAAGAGTTTGGCCAGGCAAGGTGCAAGCATGGAAGCACAGTTTTTGAGAACAATAGGAGGGACCCCATCAGGTCCATAAGCCTTCCGAGGGTTTAGGCCAGCGAGGGCATGGAAAACATCATTACGAAGAACTTTAATTGTAGGCATGAAATAGTCAGAGGGAGGAGGAGAGGGAGGAATAAGCCCAGAATCATCCAAGGTGGAGTTGTTACCAAAGGTTTGAGAGAAGAGTTCAGCTTTAGAGACAGATGAGATGGCAGTGGTGCCATCAGGATGAAATAAAGGAGGGAAAGATGAAGAAGTAAAGTTATTTGAGATGTTTTGGCCAGATGCCAGAAGTCACGAGGAGTTGGAGTTTGAAAGATTTTGACATTTTCTATTTATGAAAGAGTGTTTGGCAAGTTGAAGAACAGACTTGGCATGATTTCGGGCAGAAATATAAAGTGCATGAGATTCAGGAGATGGAAGGCTCAAGTACCTTTTGTGGGCAACCTCTCTATCATGTATAGCACGAGAACAGGCTGTGTTAAACCAAGGTTTAGAAGGTTTAGGTTGAGAAAAGAATGAGGAATGTACGCCTCCATGCCAGACACTATCACCTCTGTTATGCGTTCAGCACACAGAGATGGGTCTCTGACACGGAAACAGTAATCATTCCAGGGAAAATCAGCATAATACCTCCTCAGGTCCCACCAACTGGCAGAGGCAAAACGCCAGAGGCACCTCCGTTTTGGGGATCCTGAGGAGGAATTGGAGAAATAGGACAAGATACAGAAATGAGATTGTGATTGGAGGAGCCCAACGGAGAAGATAGGGTAACAGCATAAGCAGAAGGATTAGAGGTAAGGAAAAGATCAAGAACGTTGGGCGTATCTCCAAGACGGTACAATGGGACCATGCGTGCTTTGGGGTCCGAGGGGGTCTCCAAGCGCACGGGTTCGAATCCTGTCCACGGTCTGAATCTAGGTTAGGCTTTCTCACTCGGAGCAACGGTTTCCTAGCGGGTGGGCTTTGAGATAGGAGGTACCCCAAAAAAATATCCCCTTTAGTCCATAAACTCCAGTGAAAAGCCCACATGGTACAAATAAAAAACTAAAAAAAAAAACTAAAAAAATACGAGTAGGGTGTTGCACCAGTTGCTCTAGGTCATGGAGGATAGCAAAGTTGAAGGCTAGTTCACCAGGATGGTCAGTGAATTGAGAGGAAAGCCAAAGTTGGTGGTGAACATTGAAATCTCCAAGGATGGAGATCTCTGCGAAAGGGTAGAGGGACAGAAAGGGCTCCACTTTGGAAGTTAAATAGTCAAATAATTTACTATAGTCAGAGGAGTAAGGGGGAAGATAGACAGCACAGATAAATTTAGTTAGAGAGTGACTGTTGAGTGTAATCCAGATGGTGGAGAACTCGGAAAATTCAAGAGCGTGGGCACGAGAGTAAATTAAGTCGTTGCGCACATACGTACGTAGGTGCAACATCCAGCTTTGGAGCGAAAATGAGGAGAGAACAGAGAAGGGGCTACTGTCAGTTGCCTCAGATAGCTGTGTTTCAGTGAGGAAAAGAAGATGAGGTTTAGTAGAAGAAAGGTGGTGTTCTACAGATTGAAAATTAGATCTAAGACCGTGAATGTTGCAGAAGTTAATGAAGAAAAAGTCGAGGGAGGTGTCAAGACATTTTAGGTCGCCACCGAGAGAGCAGTCCGACCTGGGGACATTTCTGGTCCCCTCCCCAGAAGGGAACTCCGAGGCTGGATTTGGAGTCGCCATTTTGAATTTTGAGTTTTAAATGAAGGATGTGTGTGTGTGTGTGGTAAATGCATGTAGTTTTGTGTGAAGAAGGAGAGTTGTCTTTAGAGGGTAGGCTGAGACTGCCCTCTTGAGTTGTGAGACACAAAGGGAAACGTTCAGGGAGATCACAACTAACTTTACGAGTAAAGGAAGGTTCACAGCACCCCCTGATCTAGTGCTATTAGACCTCGTTAGGAATAGATTATCGTTTCGGTCTACTACCTCCCCATTTTTCCTGGGTGAAGACAGTTAAAAGAATACTTGTTCATACTTTTACTAATCTTCTCCCTAGAACTAACCATCTTCCCCATTAGATGTCTTTAAATGGCCTATTTCTTCTCTGCTTTTCGTCTTGTATAACTGAAAAATTCCCTTAGGATCCGTCTTTGCCTGGCCGGCTACCCTCAATTCATAATTGCTTTTAGCTTTCCTCGTTTACCTCTTAACTGTTCTTACTAATTCAAACCTCATCTCTTGCCTTTAGTCTCATATACTACTCATATACTACTCATATACCACTAATTATAACTTGACGAACTGGCAGCAAGATAGTTCAGTGTGACTGAGGGAGTAGAGAAATATGGTGTAAGTTAATCCCATAAATACCTTCCTATCCAGCAATTCTACCCTTATTAGCTTCGCCTTTTATACTAACAGAATAAAAATGTCTTATGTTCTAAAAATCACGCAGAGATTACAGAGGGAAGTTCGACACACAGTACTACACTGATTACTTCTGAAGGTCTGTCAGCACCGAACTAAAAATTGTGGTCTGTATTTGTTGCAGGAATTTGTCACACGGAATGTAGGATGGATGTCGGCAAACAATTTTATATACGATGTTAACAATCCTACTCAATATATAACGACGTCCTAAATTGTATCAGCATAACAGAGAGAGACGTATTCAAATGTTTGACGAACCTCATAGACTTCTATGACATACTGAACCTGTATGAGGAGAGTAAAGCGGTAGATATAATGTTCATCGACTTTCAAAAGGCCGTAAACAAAGAATAGTAATCAATGGAAAAGCATCCATGGGCAGACCTGACAAATTAGTTTTGATGCAGATGATTGTAAAGTGATGCATATATGAAGGTTATCGTAACGAAAAAAAAGAAAAAGCTTTTAAGTAGAACATTTTCAATTGTATCCAACTCAAGTGTGCTGACCATTAAATTGATTTAGAAGGAATAATATCGAATAACTTAGCCAGCTAATTTCAGAAGTCATAAAGAAAACAAATTAAATAACAACTGATATGATTGGTAGCTTTTTTATATAAATCTAAAGGAATATCACTTAGATAGGAAGTTAGAAACACACCTAACACTATAATAAACATATATTCAACACTCTTATACATCTGGCAGCCACACCTACCCACAATCCTCAGAAGGGTGGCACACAGACAGAGAGGACACACACATACACCGAATTAGTCAGGATTGTTTTGTCTCCTGTAGCCGGATAAAGAACAATACACGTGTTGACTGTCTCTTGGACTTTACTTCAAGCCCTGTGATACTGACAGCCTCACAGACACACGCGGATACTTATATAGGGTTCTGTGAGATCCCATCTACATGGCCCAGGACACCCTATATATGTACATACTTTCTTGGTCCATCCCCTTTTGGAATATTGCGTTCAAGTATGGTGCCCCTATCACCAGAATGACGTATATAAATTAGAACGAGTTCACTTATACAGTAACAAAGATTATGCCAAGTCCAAGGAGCAAAACATATGAAGAGTGTCTTAAAGAATTAAATATATTTCCATCGATTCAAGGAGGAGTAAGAGGCGAATTAATATAAGAATTTAAAATAATCAAAGGCATTGATAACATGGACTGCAAAATTGTTAAGAAAACTTCCAAAAATAATGTTTTCCATCGTGTAGTTAAAGAATGGGATTCCTCGTGACGTGATAGACTTATATATACAATGGAGAATTCTAAACGCCGTCATGATAAATAGTTTGGCTCAAATATCCGGCCAGCAGCGTTTGTTCGTCAGAGATGAAAACTCCTTGCCTCCAGGAAATGTGGCGCTATGTTTCATTTATCTTTTTTTCTTTCCTATGAAAAAATAACCTTCAGGTTCTTACTTCTGTAACTACTTAAGGCGTTTATTTCTGACGTGTTTTCCTGTATCGCTTATGCCGGAGGAGGGACGAAGGTTATGTTTTTGCAAAGGCCCATCGGTAGCCCTGTAAAGTAGCAAAAGAAACTAATCTGTGTTATATGAAAAGGGTTTACCAATAAATCTTATATTCAGAGTATTATCGTGATCACTCACTCACTGTCCGTCGTCATCATGATTCACTGTTTGTAACAGTTCCGAAACACAAAGGTGTTCGTTGCACACTCGTTGTCTTGTTGACATTGTGTGATGTTTGTATATGTTTCTGGATTGTTTGATTTTACTTTACATATTATTCTAGCATTATTGCGCCTTTTTTTCTTTTTTTTCTTAGTCTACATAGGGAGACGTCCTGAAGGCTGAAGCGGCCTCCATGTCGCACCGGAAAATGCTGTCATGGCATCTATGTGCTTATATTTTTTCATGCCTCATTTTTCTACGTCTTTTCTCTACCTGAGTTCACTTTGCTCACTTTTTTGTACTATTGTCTGACAAGAGTTGTTTCATCACATGTTGGGTTGGGTCGCTAAGGGAAGCTTATCTCCTATCTATATCGAGCGATGTTATATAAACCTTTGTTCTTTTGTTTCATGATATTCTATGGCTCGCCTTCTTCCTTTCTGTTTGGGTATTGGTTCATTCATTTTGTCGGTCAATGTGTGTACTTTGTTGTGCGTTTGTTTCTTATTCTATCGAGACACATAATTTAAAAAATAACACGTGTTTTTATCCAATAGACACACAATCAAATCGCTTTCTCTACATTAAGAAAACATCACCAGCTGTAATCGTGTGTGCCTTTTCACGTTATCACCTGCACTTTATTAACGGCCCGTGATAAGTCTCTCTGTCCATCAAAGCGTCATAACCAGATATATGATAGAGGTCTGTTTCATAACGTGTTTGTCTCACTTTGCCTTATCACACTATGTATGTTTATATTTACAACATCTTTTTTCTGCTTTCTATTTTCATTTTCCTCGTTTTCCTCTTTCATCTTGTCCTCCTTTCCTTCCTCTACTGCTACAACTACTACTCTCTCTCTCTCTCTCTCTCTCTCTCTCTCTCTCTCTCTCTCTCTCTCTCTCTCTCTCTCTCTCTCTCTCTCTCTCTTTCCTCCGTCCTCCTCCTCCTCTTTTTCCTGAAGGTATATACTCAACAGAACATTGAACTCAACGACAGGAAGGCCATAGCTAGTCCTATTCACCAGCACACGTCACATGACTCGCAAATCTTCACTCTACTTGTCCATAAATGCACTTGACCTTCTCTCCAAACACGTAGGTACAAACCACTTTTCTCTTTGAGTGGTTCCTGACCTTTCCTAAACTCATCCACTTTTACGTCAACATTCATGTACAGAGAATAATTGACTGTAAAAACGGTACATGAATATTTGATGCTTTAAGAATGAAAGAGATGTAAATGAAATTGTCAGGATTTTATTTTTCTCACAGAATATAGCTACTCGGCCCTAAATAATTGTTACATAAGTCATAATGCGTACTTAGACAAAACATCTCAAACCAGTGAGAAGTGAGATATATGTCTGGATGTAATATACTGCCACGATATGTAGATTACTTTTACTTTAACAGACCAGTTTATGGATAGGGAAGATAGACGGATAGAAGTAGGCCTGTGTAAGCCGTAGGGTGACTTCTTGCAAATTCCCTTATTATTTTATCTATATTTTCTTATGTTCTTAAAGCAAGTAGTGAAGTGGTAGGAAACACTGAGAAATGGAAGCTGAGGAAACAGAGAGAACAGAAATGTTAGAGAAATAGAGTCCTTCAGCCAGAACACTGTAGCGCACCGGCAGTGAGTGGATTGTGAGGTGAGGAAACAGACGAAGGAAAAATATTTCAGCATGGAGTCTTTTTTCAGAAATGTTAGAGAAATAGAGATATTCTGTTTCTTCAGCCGCTTTCTCGCCACCACAGTCCACTCGCTTGTCTATTATGTACAGTGCTGGCAGTTCATTGAAGGTAAAGGCTAGAATAGGTGTTTATCATAAGAAGTACACAAGACAATAAGGAAATAGAATACGTTAAAGATCATTCTTCTCATCATCATCATCTCTCACTCTCTCTCTCTCTCTCTCTCTCTCTCTCTCTCTCTCTCTCTCTCTCTCTCTCTCTCTCTCTCTCTCTCTCTCTCTCTCTCTCTCTCTCTCTCTCTCTCTCTCTCTCTCGCGCGCGCTCTCTCTGTAGAGGATGTCAAAGAACTTATTTATAAAGCACTAAGCAAAACAAGAAGGGAAACGCATGTACAAAACACAACAAGAGAGTTCAAGATTGCAAACCTTCGGAGGGTCATGGCCAGGAGGAAAAACAATAGCAGAGATCAATTAACTGAATTTATGAAATCCCAAACTAAATGTACCGATGATTAAAATTACACACACGTACGCAAACACACACACACACACACACACACACACACACACACACACACACACACACACACACACACACACGAAGATCGGTCTATGAGCTCTGAGCTCGCTCCGTAATGGGGAAGACTGGCTGGGTGACCAGCAGACGACCGAGGTGAATTACACACACAGTCTATGCATGTGATTTTAAGTATGTATTAGAATATTTCTCTCTGTAAAATGTATATTTTCAGCTTCCGAGCTGCTTATGTCTCAATAAACCATTTATTATTATCATTATTATTATTATTATTATTATTATTATTATTACACACACACACACACACACACACACACACACACACACACACACACACACACACACACACACACACACACACACACACACCCGGTAGCTCAGTGGTTAGAGCGCTGGCTTCACAAGCCAGAGGACCGGGGTTCGATTCCCGGCCGGGTGGAGATATTTGGGTGTGTCTCCTGTCACGTGTAGCCCCTGTTCACCTAGCAGTGAGTAAGTACGGGAGTTGTGACCTTGTTGTCCCGGTGTGTGGTGTGTGCCTGGTCTCAGGCCTATCCGAAGATCGGATATAATGAGCTCTGAGCTCGCTCTGTAGGGTAACGTCTGGCTGTCTTGTTAGAGACTGCAGCAGATCAAACAGTGAAACAGTGAAACACACACACACACACACACACACACACACACACACACAGAGAGAGAGAGAGAGAGAGAGAGAGAGAGAGAGAGAGAGATAACGATAAAAATAGAGACGAGGGAAGGAAGTTAATGGACAGTGCCCAGAAAGGAAACGGGAGCAAGAGAGCACAGGAGAGTGCTCTAACAGCGCCATGAGATTACAGTGTTAATTATCAGCCATGCATGTGGTGGCTCCTCACGCCGGGCATTCCCTGCCAACTGTTATCTCGTGGACTTTCCCTTCTAAACATCAAAAGATAACCAAATGAGTTTTATTTCAGGCTATCTGTTGCATGAGTGTCAATGATAAAATTGTGGGATACATCTTGTCTTGGCTATTCTGGTGTATGTATGTATGTATGTATGTATCATTATTTTCATTACCATTACCATTACTGTCATCATTATCATCATCATTACTAATATTATTATTATCATCATTATAGTAGTAACTGTAATAAAAATGATAATAGTAATAATGATGATGATAATAATAGTAATAATAATAATAATAATAATAATAATAATAATAATAATAATAATAATAATAATAATAATAATAGTAATAATAATGATAATGATCATAAGAAGTACACAAGACAATAAGGAAATAGAATACATTAAAGATCATTCTCATCATCTCTCTCTCTCTCTCTCTCTCTCTCTCTCTCTCTCTCTCTCTCTCTCTCTCTCTCTCTCTCTGTAGCGGATGTCAAAGAACTTAGTTTATAAAGCACTAAGCAAAACAAGAAGGGAAACGCATGTACAAAACACAACAAGAGAGTTCAAGATTGCAAACCTTCGGAGGGTCGTGGCCAGGAGGAAAAACGATAGCAGAAATTGATTAACTGAATTTATGAAATCCCAAACCAAATGTACCGATGATTAAAATTACACACACACACACACACACACACACACACACCGCGTAGTGTAGTGGTTAGCACGCTCGACTCACAATCGAGAGGGCCGGGTTCGAGTCCCGGTAAAGCGGCGAGGCAAATGGGCAAGCCTCTTAATGTGTGGCCCCTGTTCACCTAGCAGTAAATAGGTAAGGGATGTAACTCGAGGGGTTGTGGCCTCGTTTTCCCGGTGTGTGGAGTGTGTTGCGGTCTCAGTCCTACCCGAAGATCGGTCTATGAGTTCTGAGCTCGCTCCTTAATGAGGAAGACTGGCTGGGTGACCAGCAGACGACCGTGGTGGTGAATTACACACGCACTCACGAAGATCGGTCTATGAGCTCTGAGCTCACTCCGTAATGGGGAAGACTGGCTGGGTGACCAGTAGGCGACCGAGGTGAATTACACACACAGACTATGTATGTGATTTTAAGTATGTATTAGGATATTTCTCTCTGTAAAATGTATATTTTCAGCTTCCGAGCTGCTTATGTCTCAATAAACCATTTATTATTATTATTATTATTATTATTATTATTATTATTATTATTATTATTATTATTATTATTATTATTATTATTATTATTATTATTATTATTATTATTATTATTATTATTATTATTATTACACACACACACACACACACACACACACACACACACACACACACACACACACACACACACACACACACACTGGCTTCAAGCCAGAGGACCGGGGTTCGATTCCCCGGCCGGGTGGAGATATTTGGGTGTGTCTCCTTTCACGTGTAGCCCCTGTTCACCTAGCAGTGAGTAAGTACGGGATGTAAATCGAGGAGTTGTGACCTTGTTGTCCCGGTGTGTGGTGTGTGCCTGGTCTCAGGCCTATCCGAAGATCGGAAATAATGAGCTCTGAGCTCGTTCCGTAGGGTAACGTCTGGCTGTCTCGTCAGAGACTGCAGCAGATCAAACAGTGAAACACACCGCGTAGTGTAGTGGTTAGCAAGCTCGACTCACAATCGAGAGGCCCGTGTTCGAGTCCCGGCGCGGCGAGGCAAATGGGCAAGCCTCTTAATGTGTAGCCCCTGTTCACCTAGCAGTAAATAGGTACGGGATGTAACTCGTGGGGTTGTGGCCTCGCTTTCCCAATGTGGGGAGTGTGTTGTGGTCTCAGTCCTACCCGAAAATCGGTCTATGAGCTCTGAGGTCGCTCCGTAATGGGGAAGACTGGCTGGGTTGACCAGCAGACGCATGAGGTGAATTACACACACACACACACACACACACACACACACACACACAGAGAGAGAGAGAGAGAGAGAGAGAGAGAGAGAGAGAGAGAGAGAGATAACGATAAAAATAGAGACGAGGGAAGGAAGTTAATGGACAGTGCCCAGAAAGGAAACGGGAGCAAGAGAGCACAGGAGAGTGCTCTAACAGCGCCATGAGATTACAGTGTTAATTATCAGCCATGCATGTGGTGGCTCCTCACGCCGGCATTCCCTGCCAACTGTTATCTCGTGGACTTTCCCTTCTAAACATCAAAAGATAACAAAATGAGTTTTATTTCAGGCTATCTGTTGCATGAGTGTCAATGATAAAATTGTGGGATACATCTTGTCTTGGCTATTCTGGTGTATGTATGTATGTATGTATGTATCATTATTTTCATTACCATTACCATTACTGGCATCATTATCATCATCATTACTAATATTATTATTATCATCATTATAGTAGTAACTGTAATAAAAAATGATAATAGTAATAATGATGATGATAATAATAGTAGTAGTAATAATAATAATAATAATAATAATAATAATAATAATAATAATAATAATAATAATAATAATAATAATAATAATATCAATAATAATAATGATAATAATAATAATAATAATAATAATAATAATAATAATAATAATAATAATAATAATAATAATATAACAATAATAATAACAATAGTAATAATAACAATAATGATAAAATGATAATGATAACAACAATAATGATAATGATTATTTATTATTATTAGTTGTAGTAGTGGTTGTAGTAGTAACAAAATCAACATTCTCTCTCTCTCTCTCTCTCTCTCTCTCTCTCTCTCTCTCTCTCTCTCTCTCTCTCTCTCTCTCTCTTTCACACAACTGGAAAGTCACTATGGTATGATTCATAGCAAGGTTAATATAATACAAGGTAATCTCAGCTCTCACCTGCCACGAGGATAATAAGGACGTTACATTTAAGAAGTGGAATTAAAAGAAAACGGAGACGACCTACACCGTACAGAACACTACTGCATTTTTAAATGTGGAGCATCTCGAGCAAATGGCATGTCAACCAGTGCAGTGGTAGGCCTTTTCTTGGTAACGTTACATATTTTAAGCCCTTTTTTTTTTACCTCAGTTCTTCTTCTTTGGGTAAATTACGACAATGTAATTACGATAACGTAATTTACCCAAGCATAAGTTCCTTTCCCATGCATAGACTTGTATCCACGAACAATGTGAGATGCGGGTATTTCTTTATGATGTCACAGCCTCAGGGCTAATGCGCTCACCATCAGAGGCTGAATACGACTGACCGAGTGACAAGCGTCATTGCGTCAGGTCAGAGACCGCCCGACCCATCCTAAACGTGACGTCACTACCACCTCTACTTAGATCAAGCTTATTTTGTGCTCCAGTCCCCCTCAGCTGTGACTGCTTTGTAGACGAAGAGAGAAAGATGGTTGTGACTGTGTGACTTCGCTGTCTTCCCTATGGCCCTTTGGGACCATAGATGGGTTATATTTTACCTGAAGACTAAGTGATTATTTTTTCGTATAAGGAAAACTTCTAAATTACTCCACACGTTTCATTTATTTTCACATGAAATCTGTAGTCTCTAGCACTTTCCATATGATAGTATGTACGTACACAACCACTGTTAATTATCATCTTATACATGGTGGTCACAACCTATACAGAAGCTTAAATGACTGAATTGACCAAGCAGGCAAATACAAAGGTAGACAAACATGTAGGCAAAAAAGCAGAGGTTGACAGACAGAAAGACAGACAGACAGACACAAAATCAATAGAGTAATACGAGAAAATATAGAAAATGAAATAGACTGCCATATTATATCCAATATCTGCTTATCTTTTTTTACACGGTACTTATCATTCTCAGAAAACCATCTCATATGTGGGAAGCTAAAGTAATTGCCTCTGTTACGGGAGGCAGCAAGGCTATAAATAAATAAATAAATGATGATGATAATAATAAATAAAATAAATAAAATCAGCGCTGTCTACCCAGGTCTATGTTAGATTGACTTATGTTCTTCCTTCTTTTCATATGTTCTTATATCCCTCTTTTCTTATGTTTTTATAATATATGGATGGCTATCATAAATGGAATTAAGTAGCTTTGCTCATAGAGAGAATGCCACGTGTAGGCCTGACAGCCTCTTGCAGCTTCCCTCTTTCTTATGTTCATGTTCTTATGACTCCTGACATCACGCTGTAGTTAGTTAGCTTCACGAGTGTGCTTCCATGGTTTGAGGGAAAGTTTATGTCTTAAACAACGTAGATAAAAGTTATACTCATGTTGCAGTCATCGTACATAAAAGTAATGCTCTTGTTGTAGTTATAAGTTGTATCCTGCTTTGTCGCCAAGATGATACGAAGGTTCGAGCAACGCGGTGCGTCGTGAGGACCGGAGAGCGAGGAGAAAGAACTAACAAGGATAAGATTCATCATGGCGACGAAGCAGACCACAAACTATGACCACGACTGCACAGTGACATGAACACCAAGTCCTTGCTTTTCTCTACATCGATTCCTTATAACAGGCTGAGGCGGACGTTATTGCGCTTATCAAGGTCATTTCCATTGTTCTAGGGAAAGTTTAGCAAGTCTTCAGCACCAAAGGAAGTAATGCCCATGTAGTACAGTAATCTAACATGAACGTCCACTCATTGTCTCCCTCTCGTCTCCTAGAAGTGAGCAAGACTGCCTGGCGTCTGCTCACACTAACTCTTATAATTTTCATTCACTTTCCTTTATATTCGGAATTACAGCGGATAAGACACGTGCTTCCCCGATCACTCCTGCTGCAAGACTGAGGTGAGAAGGCACGTATCAGATTCCTGGGAATAGAACAGTCACGAATTTCTAAATAACAACTCATGCACGTATAATCGGTTCCTTTTTTTGTTCTCGTGTAAGGAGTAATGCTAAATGCTGCATGAATTATTAAACAAACATTATGGTTATCTGTTTATTAGATATTATGAATAAGACTAATATTTCATACACTTATTTGTACATTTCTTTTAACGTTTGGAATGCTGTACCTGCATGTCTGTCCTTCCCTATGACTTTATGCACCAATTCTTGATATCTTGCACTCCTATGCACACTGATTTCTAGAGACAGTTTTTTTCTTCAATATTCTCTAAATTACTCTATTGCCGAGAAAACACAAAATCAACCGTCTATTCTGTGTCCTCTTTCCGTGTGCACATACAAGCACCTTTCACAGTGCACTGGCAAGAAAATATAAGAAAAGGGAATGAATTGTCTTGGTTACACTAAAAGAAGCAGAATGGTAAATAATCATGAACATGGAGAAGAGAGAGATAGATAGATAGAGAGAGAGAGAGAGAGAGAGAGAGAGAGAGAGAGAGAGAGAGAGAGAGAGAGAGAGAGAGGAAAGGCATCCATACGAGATAACTTGACTATTTGACTTCTTTTCTACATGGCCGCTCTCTATCGTGTCAGTGTTAGGCCAATCAATGTGTGGAGTGGAGAAAAACGAAGGCGACGCAACATCCTTAACAACCCATGACACTTCAATTAGAACCTCTGGGAAGTAGTCATTGTGCGGAAAATAAACTCAGAATATAGTTCTAGATGTGAGTGTGGATGTAAGTTTCTACACTGCGTCAAAGCCTGGTGAGTCAGCTAGTGGCGTAGAGAATAATGAGGTAGATACAGACGAAGAGACTGTAGAGAACACCCAGGAGAACTCTTCCCCGGCGCAGGACAAGACTGGCCGTGATTTTGTCAGGCCCACTGGAGGCCATGTGCACTGCGATGACAGCGGCGGGGAAAGCGACGCTGAAGAGAAGCCACAGATCAAGCAGGCGGAGGTACGAGCAGGACGGGAGGGTCGCCAGCGTGTCTGAGTACAGCGACACCAGCGTCAGCAAGGCCAGGAGACTCAGCATCACGCGGCTCTGCAAGTCCTCCGCGGGCACTGTCATCGTACCGTACCTGTGACATGAGTCCTTGGTGGAGGGTATCTTTTCTTATGTCTCGTCTTAACAGTTTCAACATACTCTATTGGAGGTTACTGAGTTTTTAAGAGGCTTTCATGATTTCAGTGGTAGTTTAACAAGAAATTTATATACCTCAATGGAAATTGTATTTATTACCTCTGTGGGTCTTAAGATAGTCTTTACGAGGGAAGGATTGAAGTGTTTAAAAATAGGGATCTGCTGAAACAACAGTTAGGTATTTCACGTTGTAGAACAGAACACATATTCTTAAACATCCCTGGCCAGTTTTCCATGAGGACTACCTTTAGAGGCCATAAGGATGACTAGTTGGGTTTCCAAGGGTATTTCATTTTTTTTCATTGATGATGCAGAATATTCATTAGAATTAAACTGTCACTGGAATCAAGAAAAAAAAAAAACTATCTAGAAACCTACAAATCTTCCAACAAACCCTGTAAAAAAGTTACCAAATAAGATACCTAGAAGATGAGAGGTGACCGCCCCTGAACACAAAGCTTTATGGAAAAGGAGTTATAAAGTATGTTAAAAACACTTAAGACACCGAAGCATTTTGAAATAAGAACAGCACATTTATGCACGTAAGAGAACAGCATGAGAAGTAAAACGTGACCGCCTCAAGATACAAATTCAAAAGCTGTATGTATACGATTAAAATAGAACCCAGTGGAAGTAATGAAGATGAAGAAACCGAAACACCTTAAAAGACGGACTATGCTCAGATCCGTGGAAGCCCAACTAGACATCTCTATTGCCTCTAAAGGTAGTCCTCATGAAACACCAGCTGGGGATGTTTAAGAAAACGGGTGTCCCCGACCAACACCCTTCCTGACGGACGAGTATCGCCCCCAGACCCACACAGACAAGAGAACAGGAGGATCATTTCAGGACGCAAATTCAAGAGGTGCATGCGAGTTAGGTCAAGTATCAGGAGGATAGATGGAGGCCACGTACCCCACGATGTGCAACAGGACCGTAGGGCAGAACGTGGCCCACAGGTGGTACGTACAACACCGCCGCAACTTCATGCTGAGCCTCACCACGTTGGACCTGAGGGCGGCACGATTCAGCACACACACACACACACACACACACACACACACACACACATAGATTGATTGGTAGACTGGTAGATAGATAGATAGATAGATAGATATATAGATAGATAGATAGATAGATAGATAGATAGATAGATAGGTAGACAAATATATAGACATCCATTTACACAGATAGATTGTTTATTGACCACAGCAATTCTTCATACTGTAATTAATCAAAGTATAACATTAAAACTATGAATAATAATACCTGTGCTTATTGTATGCAAACATATCTGCAATCCACACACACACACACACACACACACACACACACACATACACACACACAGACACACCGCCCCCTCCCTAACCAACAAGCAAACCATCAATAGAAAATCAAATGAATCCTTGTCGCACCGCACTACATTTGACACATTATGATCTTGTTGAGCTATTTGATCATTTGAGGTTCGCCAGTAGGAAGGATGAAAGACAAAATACTGGTTAACTCTTGCATTAGAAAGGTGGACAGTATAGGGATGAAAGAGAGAGCGCCATATTCAGAGACACTTTCTTCTCTCACCCTTTACAAAGACCACAGAGACGATTAACAGAATTCTAAAGAGTATTTTTTCCTGTTGATTATATAGAAAACTTATCATAATGTCTCTGAATCATAGAAACATCCTTGAAAACCCGTGTCACTTCAACTAGAGCCCTTTGAAAATTGTGAAGGTGCGACGTGAAGTGTTTCAGAATATGGGCCAGAGAGAAAGAAGGAAGCTTTACCAGTCACTCTTCACGCACCCGTTCTGGAGATGAAGCGCGCAGTCATACAGTTCAAACTCCGTCATGGTGGTGTTCTGGGGACACACGCGGGCGGAGGGCAGTGGGTGCTGGTGGTAGCGAGCGTACTGCTGGGGGACGTTGGTCAGCAGGAAGGTGACGTTGCACTCTTGCTTGTCGAAGGGGAAGCGGGAGAGGCTGAAGGAGCAGGACACGTGGGCCGAAACCTCCAACATTAGCTCCAGCCGGTTTTCGCTTCCCTCGAACACTATGTCTGGAGTGTTGCGTTGTATCAGATCTTATATGTGACAAGGAAACACTCATCAAGATAAGCGCGTTATTTATGCTTTATGTGAACGTGTTATAGCTTACCTCATCGACAGTTTTTTTTTTTTTTTCCCAAAGTGTGCGTACCTAGAGTAAACAAAGCGCATGGACGGATACAAGACATGACAGGTGTGTTTTAGTGTGCAGTACAAAAAGGTGTTTTAGGAAGAATTATGCATTATGTAGGGAATTATTTTAAGCCAGTACGTGTTTTCATATGTATTCTGCTTACTATTCGGTTATTTTATACAACTTCAGATATTTATGTTGGGATTAGAATAGGGAAGACTGGCCATTAATCCCCTGACTTCCATAGACCCTTCCTAATCTAATTATATCCAAAACTTATGGCAAGAAGTACTTGAAGGGGTTGAAGTATTAAAGATTTGTTTATCATGTAAGAAATCAGTTCAAACTGATATTAAAGTTTTATAGACTCAAGTATTACATCAGTGCATTGCAGATGTTCACTCGCACGGTTCAAAACGTGACATTTTGTTTCATTATACATTCAGCACCTATGTAATAATCGTTTAGAATCGAGTAGCTATTTTATGTGATTTAACCAGAAATAATTATTGCATTCATATAATCTGTCTCAAAATTAAAGAAAACATATGTTACTATCTTTTTCTTTTTGTCAAGGATCATGTTAGGCACGAAGGGATACCACATGAATTTTTCTAAAGCTTCCTGAAGGATACATGAGCTCTGAAAAGGTTGCACTAGTTAATATAGATAAAAGAGGTAGGAATTAAAGTCTCTCTCTCTCTCTCTCTCTCTCTCTCTCTCTCTCTCTCTCTCTCTCTCTCACCAAACCCTTCATCCGTGCCCTCAGCGTCCCTGAACACTAGCAGTTTTGTCAGTGACGGCGTGGACCCCATTAGTCGCGCCTCTTCCACCACCTGACAAGGAGAGAAGATTCAAGAGAGAAAATGTACTGTTTTATCGTAGACTATGCTAATTTAGACTTCTATCTTTCGTTTTCTTTCCGTAACATTATCATAACAAATCCAGGTTAGGGCAGGTTCATGAAGCTGTATTTGAAGAAATAGTTTTATTATTTGATGTCAGTGTTAGTGGTTCTTGTGTAGTTATTGTTCATAGTGGTGGTGTTGATGGTGGAAGTGATAGAAATAATAATAGTAGTAGTAATAGCATTAAAAGTAGTAGTAGTAGCAGCAGCAGCAGCAGCAACAGTAGTAGTAGTAGTAGTAGTAGTAGTAGTAGTAGTAGTAGTAGTAGTAGTAGTAGTAGTAGTAGTAGTAGCAATAGTAGTAGTAATAGTAGTGGTAATAGTAAGGAAGGCATAAAGCCACTCCCAACAGAGGGCGTCAAGGTTGGAGTCACCTGTAGTTTTGGGTGCCACACACCCAGCGTTGGGTCCACCACGTTGAGGTCCTTCTCACGCTGCAGGTTGTAGAAGGCGAGTCTGTTGTCGTGCCACGTCACACTTCCTCCCACTTGGACCCGCAGCAGACCTGTGCTCGTTTCCGTGCCCGCCAGCGAGACCTGGAGGGCAGTGCACTGTTAGGAGGGAGTGTTTCGCCATGAAGTAGCACAAGAGGAACAGCAGGTGAGAGGGACGCACCTTCCAGAACCAAAGCGTTATGTCCAGCGTGAAGGTGTTAGGGTGGGGCGGCAGGTGGAGGCGTGTCCCCGGCCTGATGTGCACCAGATGGCAGCCCTGTTCGTCGCTGCTGTCGTTGCACTCTGGCGTCAAGGAGCACCGCTTCTCCATGGGCACGCAACCACCCTTCCAGCAACTGAATTCGCCCTTGACGCACTGCGTGAAGGACAAGGACACGGTTGTCTCTTGGAGGTTAGGGGGATCAGCACACACTGAGGTGTTCACTATGTTCCAGACGGCGCTGCCCAATGGCAGGCTGCCATCCACCATCTGAGCCACCACCTGCCCGCCTAGGTCATCGCGTAGCTGCCACTCGTCGCCACGCCGCACCAGGGACACCCGCTCCAGGCCATGCCAGTAGAGGTCGCCAGAGGGGAAGGAGCGCGCGTACAGGTGGAGAGATGAGCGACACAGTCCCCGCAGCAGGAAGGTACTGTCGCCTACCACGCCCTCGCACATGAAGCAGTGCCGCTCGTCATCCGCGGCGCCGATCCACCCCCCTGACTTCAACAGCACGCCGCGGGAATATTCTTTTCCAGGCATCATGAGATGTTCAGATATGTAACGCAGCTCGGCACCGCTATCAGCATCCACCCAGCGCCCCAGAGCGGCGTTGTGCTCCACGCCCAGCCACAGCATGCTGAAGGTGGTGTGCATGGAGGAACACCGCTCAAAGTCAGCCTCCTGCAGTACCGCGAAGCTCCTCTTAGAGGCCTCGAGGGACTCAGGCACCGGGAGGGACATGCCCAACTGGCGGCAGAAGTCCCTGGCGTGATTGTAGAACACAGGCACAGGCACCACCAGGGACGCCGGTGTGTCCCGCTCCAGGCAGGGGTCCGCCTCTCCCGTGGTGACCTGCCCGCGGACCAGCCAGGCCAGGCTGGCGTCAATGACGGGGCGGTAATGGGCAGGGCGGCACTGCAGCAGAGCGGCCAGGTCCTGCGAAGTAAGGGCGTGGTCCCACAGCCCTATAAACGCCAGCTGGCCAACAAAGGCTTCGGTGACGGTGTAGCCCCCGTCGTGCTGGTCCTGGTCGTTGCCGATCACAAGAGTGCCGTTAAGAAGCAGCGGCAGGGAATAGTTAATGCGGATGATCACATTGAGATCCAAGGTGTAGCTGGTGGTGTTGCCGCCACGCACCACGCACAGCAAGTGCCACGCCCGCGGCGAGATCGACCTGTCCCAGAGGGTGGAGTGCTCCGTCATGTAGGTTCCAGAGATGCTTTCATCCTCCATCCCTGCGGAACAGTGCGTGTCAGCGCCTCGCCCTTTACCACGCCATCCTCCCTGCAACCCTCACACACCAGCCCTACCCTGACCGTGTCCACACCCTCCCGCTATGCCTTACGCACACCCACATGGCCCTGTCTACATCCCTCTCTGCCTCATACCCTCTACTCATTTCTTCTCTTCATCCCCTGCTGGTCGCTCCCTCACTTTAATTATATTCAAGCAAACTCTTGAACTCCCTGCCTATTTTTCTATTTCTATTTTTCTATGACTTGAATTCCTCTCAAAACAGTTATCTTCTAATTATGAGTGATCATTTTGACCTTACTTTTGAGACTGGCACCTCAATGCGCCTTTCTTTTTGCTTCTTCTTTTTTTCTCTCTCTTTATTTTCCTTGACCAGTGACTTTACTACACGATAAAAAAAATAATAAAATCCCCTCCTCGTGATCCCTCCATACGTAGCCCTGCCACCTCCCCGTGCCTGGCTTCTGTGGTGTCATGTAAGACCTGGCTGTTCACGCAGGCCTGACCGTTGATCACACACACAAACAAGTCTTAGCATGCGCTGATAAAGGTCGGGCTCGAATGAACAGATAGTCTGACGCCACCCAGGCCCGGGCAGTAGTGAGGCAGTGGGCCAACGCGCCACTCACGGAAAAGCAGCGCGTTGTGGACATAGGCGCTGATGTAGTAGCTGAATACTGCGCTCGCTGGCATCTTGAGGAACACGTTCATCCACAAACACATGCTGAAGGAGGCGAGAGCAGCGCAGTCACTCGCCTCACACGTCATGCCGTCCATGCCACTCGCGTCCACGATGGCACTGGTGTTGAGAACGGAGGCGAGGCGCGGCAGGAGGAACATCGTGCCGTCGTCGGGGCGTCCGTTCTCAGCAAGGGTGTGCACGAGCATTGCAACGGTGCTTCAGTCTTCGCCAGGAATAAAGGTAAGGGGTTAGAGGTGGAGAAGTGGTGGAGAGGCGTAGTGAGTCGTGCACCATTATGTTTGTGTGTCTTCGTGTGGAATATTACTGTAGAGAGAGAAGAGGAGAAATGTGTATTGGATCATCTGGTACTCTATAGTCGTGTTTTCGTCATGAGAGAAAGTGAGGGTAGCAATAGTGAAGTGGAGATGCGTATTGATCATCTGTTATTCTGTTTGTGTATCTTTGTGAGGCGAAATGAAGGTATGGAGTTTAAAGGAAATAGAAATAAAAGATCATGAGTAATTTTTTAAATTCTTAAAGATATAGCATCACTATCACCTATCACTAGAATCATGAAAACACTCTTGAAAACCCTAATGACTTCCCCTAAATCTTACTGTAGGTGCAAGGCCACGAAAACACTCTTGAAAACCATAATAACTTCCACTGAAGCCTGCTCAAAGTAATCGGGATGAGGCACTGAACGGTTCAACACTGGGACAATGCATGGATGCATAGTGGTAAAGCAGTCCCCATGTTCTGAAACACTCTGTTCTCTCACCTCGACTATTACGACTATTTTCAAAGGCCACAGACATGATTAGACGTATTTTCCAGGATGATTTTTTGTCAACAATATAGATATTTTGTTCATCTATCACTGGACCTATAAAAAGACTTAGAAAAACTCGTGTAACATCAACAAGAGCCTGGAACCATGAAAACACACTTAAAATACTCGTGTAACCTCAACTAGAGCCTGTTGGATATAGTGGAGATGTGCGCTTCTTTCAGATTTGGATTCAAGGACTAAGGGCGTGCGTCCCTCACCCTTACCTCAGGAGTGTGGATGGTGCCGGGGAGACTTGTTACGTTTGTCTGCCGTAAAACGAAGGAAGGGAACATGATGGCTAACTGGAAATGATCGATTGAGTCAAGAAAGGCGTGGCAGAACACACACACACACACACACACACACACACACACGAGTCCCGGTAAGCGGCGAGGCAAATGGGCAAGCCTCTTAATGTGTAGCCCCTGTTCACCTATATCAGTAAATAGGTACGTGATGTAACTCGAGGGGTTGTGGCCTCGCTTTCCCGGTGTATGGAGTGTGTTGATGTGGTCTCAGTCCTACCCGAAGATCGGTCTATGAGCTCTGAGCTCGCTCCTTAATGGGGAAGACTGGCTGGGTGACCAGCAGACGACCGAGGTGAATTACACACACACACACACACACACACACACACACACACAGGAAAAGATAGATGGTTTATTGACCACAAATTTGACAGCATCATTAATTCAAAGAACATGGTAATACAGTTAAAAAGCGTAAATGTGTATAATGTGTAAAAAAATTTAATATGTAATTTTCGTGGCACAATACAATACAAACTCACGTTAAAAATAAAACAAAAAAGACAAACGAAACTCTTGCACCATTCGCACACACACACACACACACACACACACACACACACACACACACACACACACACACACACACACACACACACACACACATATCATTAATATCACTTACTTTGATAACACTACCATGAGCACAACACAGGCAACCTTCCTATTGCTATAATCATGATAACAGCTTTCGGTGTCAAAAGGCTTCCTACTGGAGATAGCTTGAGCTGTCAAAAGGTCTATTTCCAAAGATCGCAGAGAAATTTAATCAGGTTTCCACTGGCGTTATTCCCCTTGATAGTGTAGGAAGTAAAGGAAACTAGAAAACATTATAATAAATAGATTAGAACATAGTTGAGTATTTGAGAGAGTAGTGCTTGTGTTGCTACCTCCTGCAGTGTACAAGTCGATGGTCAAACACAGGATAGGACGAGTAAGTGGCTTCAGTCAGATCAATGCCTTGCTCTGAGTGATTAGGTTTTCCATTGCCTCGCCACGCCTTCTCTCTAAGGTTATTGGAAGGGGCTGGTAAAAGTTTGAGGAGTAAATTTGAAGTGGCACTGAGATCCGTGTTCAGAAACGCCTTGTTCTCTCACGATGACTAAATTCCAAAGGCTCTGGTTGAAGATACTCATGCTTTTAAGGCTATTTTTATGGTTCTGGTGATGGATTAGCAAGATTTTTAGTCGATCATAAGGAGAAACTGTCTTGGAAACCTGACTAGTCTTCTATGGGGACTTGAGAAATTGTCGTGGTGAGAGAATAAAACATTTCTGAATATGGCCGTGGTAGCGATTGTGAAGGTGGAGTGGTATGATTATATTTTGTTACTGAAGTTTTTTTATCTATTTGTTTTATTTAATTCTTATACTATTTCATGCTTTTCTTTCTTTATTAATATCATTATATTCAATTATTTTATTAATGTACCTTATTCTACTTCATTTGTTTTCTTATTTCTCGATTTTTTGTTCGTTCAAGTCGTTTGGGATGAGTGAACTAAGGTGACACGGGAACGCTAGATCGTAAGGCAAGAGTTAACAGATTAATGAATAATCATAATAGTAAGCATACATCATAACCTTCCACTACAGACAACTTTGGCGACACACAACAGCCAGTCACAGGACACAAGCACAGTCAACACAAGCAATCATGTCTGCACCCCTCCCCTTCCTGACCACTAACCCTCCCACCCTTACACCCAGTCATTCACCTTCCGACTTCCTGCTTAAGAGTAGGGATACAAATTACAAATGTAACATGTTAAAAACTTATCGCTATTGATTGACTAGCTTCGGTAACAGCTCAGTGAGACTGTACAGCACCTTACAAAGTTGTTAACCTTATAAAGCTGAAGATTGTAGTCCCTCACGAGCCTGACACAGCAACTTGGTTCTGGTGACAGTCCGGTATATCTCATCTTCAACTCTACTTTCCTGAGACTATACAATATCAAAATCTATGCATAAAATATGGCAGTTTTTAACTTCAATTTACATGTTACTTACACTACTTAAAAGAACAAACACCTATTTCACAATACAGATATGGCCAATAATACTTATAAGTATGTCCATTTCTTATGTAAGATTTCCCAGTAAAAAATAATATAAATAAGCTTACACATTAGTATCACATTTCAAAGTTAAGTAAAAAGTACATCTACGACAAGACTGTACTGCTGGAAAAGGTCTGATGATCACCAGAGCCCCACACCACTCCCATCCTCACACCTTGTGGTGAGGGGCTAGTGCTTGACTAAGAGTCTCCAGCCTCGACAGGAGACACCACATAAACATGATAAATGAGTAAACATGATAAATGAGTTATCCAGGGGAGTCTGGAACATCGATGGCATCTTCACTCTCTCATCCACTGAAAAACTCAGAAACTGTCCACCTGTCTGTTTGCAGTATTCTCGCAATGTCAACAGAGGAAGACCACAGTAGCGAAAGGGTTAAGCAATGTCAAGTCATACAGAAAGCACAAATTGAGGCAGAGAGTTCCATAGTTCACGAGTCAAGGAGATGAGAGAGTGATAGTACTGCTCTTATCCCCTTCAGTACCATGACGCGTTTTCATATTCATTCTGCTTACTATTTGGCAATTTTATGCAGCTTCAGAAACTTATGTTACGATTGAAATGCTGAAGACACTTGCCATTAATATTGTGACCTCCATAGACCCTTCCTAAAGTCCATAAAATGGTCTAATCGCATCCAAAACTCAAGGTAGAAATGTGTCCCAGTGCTGAAGAGATTATACTCTCATCTTTGACCTGACTTCCATATCTTAACTTGTGAAATTCCCTATATCATCTCATAACCCTGAATGTTACTGTGGTAGCGGACAGTTGTTATAGGTTCGACATTTAGGTTTACCGCTGTGTCTCTCTCTCTCTCTCTCTCTCTCTCTCTCTCTCTCTCTCTCTCTCTCTCTCTCTCTCTCTCTCTCCAGCTCACAGGACTTTGATTTCCAACGAGGACTTATCATAGCAATCGTGTTTTCGTATCTTTCAGGCAATGTTTCCGTAAAGGGGCTAAAACAGCTTTGCACACATACATTTACACCAACGTATTAGAAAGATGGTTGGTGGAGAGGAGAGGGAGATGATAAAGACAGTGAGGAGAAGACAGTTACCTCTTTGAATACCATGACGCGTTTCTATATTCATTTTACATACTATTTGATGATTTTATACAGCTTCAGAAACTTTTGTGTGGGGAGATTACAATCGTGAAGACTGCACCTATTAATCATCTGACCTCCATAGATTCTTTCTAATGTCAATAAAATGGTCTAATCGTTTCACAAATCCCAAATTAAGAATGTTTCCTAGTATTGAAGGGGTTAAAAGTCTGTGGCCACGTGATGAGAGGAGAAGCGCTGGAAAGTCTCACTGTAACGGGAATGGTGGAAGGAAAGAGAGGTAGAGGAAGACAAAGTGAAAAGTACATCGCGTTGATAGACAGTTTAGTTAACGTGATGCCCGGAACAACAAATGACACGTGTGGAGTTCTTCGGAGCTATGCAAAAAACAGCAACAGAGAGAAGCCCATGATTGCCAACGTTCTGAAGAATAATGACACAACAATAACAAAGAAAAAAGTAATAAACTGACTCCTCTGCATTGCCTCATCTTCCCTGAAATATATCACCAAGTTCTCTTCGCCCAGCATTGAGGGGATCATTGAGGTGTCTGCGTATACGAACAAAGCACAGAGTAACCTCCCTAACTGTTAAACTCCATAGGGCTTGTTTTCCTGGGCATTATCTCCGTGGGAACTCTCGATACAAGTCAAGTGCGAATATTAAGTGGTGTCCAGCTACCTGCCTGCTATCACCCGTCCAGTGGCCCCGTACCCAGTATGATTCACCTTACAATTAAGATAGCGCGGTAACCCTCCCCCCTACCCCACCTCTTCACTTTACCTATACATACCTTTCTCTCTACAGTGGCAGCAATGAGAGAGAGAGAGAGAGAGAGAGAGAGAGAGAGAGAGAGAGAGAGCGCATGAGACTTTCTATTTCTCTTTATTTTTCTGTCTTTTTTTAGTTCAGTTTCGTTTATTGCCATTACGTTCGACTTTTTCTTTTATGTAAGTGTCATTAGTCTAGAACTTCCAGAAAAGAGGCCCAGCGAGATCAAATTCTCTACAGGAGAGGATTAAATGAATATCCAAAACTGTATGTGTCTTCAGTTGCGTTGCAGTGTGTTGCGGTGTATTTCGGTGCGGTTGAAGTGCGTTGTGTTGCGTTGCGTTGCGTTATTGGGTTGAATTGGACAGCAAGATGTTGGACTTTGTTGATCTACTTTGCGTTGGGTTAAATTCAATAGCTCTGTGTTACATTGTGTTGCGTTGGACCGAATTCATCTGCATTGCGTTGGAGTGAGTTGAATAGCAGAGTATTGCGTTGCGTTGCGTTGAGTTCAGTTGAGTTTGCACGGTGTTGCGTTGGCGTCCGGTAAAGTGTTGGCCATCATGCACCTGTTTGTGCCCTCGCTGCTGTTACTCTTGGCACGGTCATGCGAGGGTCACTGAGATAACCGATAAGCTCCCAGCCACACACTTGACTCTCTCATGACGAGTATTGAAAAACGACACTCAAATCATAAGTATACAGATATCATGGGTGTGTGTGTGTGTTTTTTTTTTTTCTGGTTAATGATGCAAGTTTCTGTTTGATTATTTGAAAGCTCTTTTGAAATCTCCAATAACATCATAGTTTGTTGAAGAAGAATCCTGGTTAAGCTGTTTCTAGAATCACGAGAAATTCCATGAAAACCTGATTAATTTTTGGTAGAGTCTGGTGAGGATGTAGAATTATTGTTAAAGTATTACCTCATTCATGAAAATATCCTTGAAAATCCCAATAACTTGCACGAAAGATTGCTAAAAGTGAAGAGTCTTTGCTAAGCTATTACTACAATCATAAAAAAGACCTTTCAACCCCCACCCCAGATAATTTTCACTAAAACTCTATTGAAGATGCATAATCCTTGCTAAACTGCCACAAAAATGACGAAAACACCTTTAAAAACCTCAACAACTTTCACTACATAGGGCTTTTTCACGGTGCAGAATATCTATTAAACTATCACTAGCACCACGAAAGCCCCAGTAACTTCCTCCATACCCTGTTAATTAAATGCGCAGAATCGTCACTGAACTATCACAGAAATCATGGAAGTCCACCCTTGAAAACCACCAATAACTTCCACTACAACCTGTAAAAAGTTACCGAGATAAGACGCCGAAGTGTTTAAGATGCGTTCCTTGGTGGTGCTTGAAGTGATCCTTTCGACTGGTAGTGATAGCACGCCACTTGTTGCTGCTTTGTGCGCACCCTCATGCTTTTGACAAGGAAATGCATAAACACGTAGTTGTGTTTACTGAAAAAAAAAAAGAAAAAAAAATGCATGAATATTCGGTCATCCCTTTTCCTGTTAGTGGTGTTTTCTAATATTAAGTAGTAGTAGTAGTAGTAGTAGTAGTAGTAGTAGTAGTAGTAGTAGTAGTAGTAGTAGTAGTAGTAGTAGTAGTAGTAATTCAAATTATAGTAGAAAATAACAGAAGCAAGAACAGAAACCAAAATAAAAATAGTAGTAGTAGTAGTAGTAGTAGTAGTAGTAGTAGTAGTAGTAGTAGTAGTAGTAGTAGTTCAACAGCAATAACAACAACAACAACAACAACAACAACAACAACAACAACAACAAACTGATGAAACTCTCCTTAATGATACTGAGAGAGAGAGAGAGAGAGAGAGAGAGAGAGAGAGAGAGAGAGAGAGAGAGAGAGAGAGAGATGAATCAAGAGAGGACGAACCACTAGAACAAAGCAATCAGAAGATAAACAGATCACTGGCTGGGTGGCTGGGTGGAGCTGAGAGGGGGAGTGTAAATAGGTTGGCCTACACTCCTATCTTCCCACAGTGATAGCGGGGAGGGTCGCGTGCTGAGGGAGGGTAAATCAGAGGAGATAGCGAGAGGTCACGAAGCACAGGGATGAGTTTGTTTCTATCATAGCCAATCCCGAGCTGCCTTTATCGCCTGCCAGCCACTCACATCAGTAGCCTTTTATCACTTGTCTTTGATTCGGGGGCTAGAAACACTGTGCGCTGTATCTCTGCCCCCCTCTCGATCTCTGTCTCTCTTATGCGTGTGTGTGTGTTCCCAAACTGATGACTAATGTTGATAGACTTACTTAAGTGTGTGTGTGTGTGTGTGTGTGTGTGTGTGTGTGTGTGTGTCAACTGTTGGGTATGATAGTGTAGTGCTCTCTCTCTCTCTCTCTCTCTCTCTCTCTCTCTCTCTCTCTCTCTCTAACTGATTTTCATGTGGTCTGAAAAAAATAACAACATATCGAGTAAATGACTGGATTTTCAAACAATGTGATGTCAGTCTTTTCTTCTTACTTATTTTCTCAATATTAACAAAATTCTATAGTCTGCTCAGCCTTCTTATGAAACCTGACAATTATAATTTTCTATGTAAGAGGGGAAAGCTGGCCAAGGGCAACAAAAAATTTAAATAGGCCTTCTTAGTTGCCAGTCCTCTTGCAGGTTTGAAAGAGTTAGCTAAAAGAAAGGGATAAATGTCTTGAAACCTCCCTCTTAATTAAATCAAATCATAGGAAGTTGGAAATACGGAAGTAGGCAGGGAGTTCCAGAGTTTACCAGAGAAAGGTCTGAATTGACTGAGAGTACTGGTTAACTTATGCATTAGGGAGTTGGACGGAATAGGGTAGAGATAGATTCCTAGCAGATCACATGCAGGTGCTTGGATTGCAGGGAAACGTTGACACAAGGGAGGTAGGGGAGGGGGAGAGTGGCCTACTATGTGGCTTATTATATGATTTAACATATGGCTTCAGCATTGCATTGGGCGGGTTTGGGCTGAGGAGGGTTGCATTGCGATGGGCTGGGCTGTGTTGCATTGTGGATGAGATGAGATGAGTTGCATTAGAAAGGGTTAGATTGACTTGAGTTCAGTTGTTTTCTGTTGCGATGTGTTGGGAAAGACTGGGATGGTTTGTGTTGCCTTGTGGTGGGGGTGTGTTGGTCTGAGTTGCTCTGAGCTGCGTTGCATTGTAATTGTTGACTCGTTGCTTTGAGTGGCCCACACCAGCGATGCGTCTTATCACCACCAGCACGGGAAGCAGCGATAGGCGGTAGCATGTCCTCGCCCATTTCTTTGTTGACGTCTCTGCTGGAGGACGTGTAGGTAATCTAATCGTCCATCCCCTTTACCTCTTTGTCTTGGTTTACAGTTATCAGTCATGAACATAACAAAGCGAACTGAGGAGTTGAAATATGTTTCTCGTACTATCATGGCTCTGTATCTCGGCACACTTTGGATTATATTGTCCAAGGACAAAGACATGACTACTCGAATGTCCGTGTGTTATTTATTCACGGTCGCACCGCTGGTCACTCAGCCAACCTTCCCTATTCCGGAGCGAGCTTAGAGCATATAGACTGATCTTCGGGTAGGACAAAGACCACACCACACTCCGCACACCGGGACACAACCACAACCTCGAATTACATCCCGTACCATATCTACTGCTAGGTGAACAGGGGCTACAGCTACACACATTAAGAGGCTAGCCCATTTTGCCTTTCCACGCCAAGGACTCGAACTCGGGCCTTCTAGGTTGTGAGCCGAGTGTGCTAACCATGCACTGCACTCTCTGTGTGTGTGTGTGTGTGTGTGTGTGTGTGTGTGTGTGTGTGAGTGAATCACTGGTGATACAGAATCCTTGCTAAGCAGTCACATAGAATCCTGAAAACTCCCTTGAAAACCATAGTGACATATATCGCTAGAATCATTAATAGTGACCCCCCTTTGAAAACCATGCATAATAACATTATATCACTGCAGCTATTGAAAAAGCTCTATTGAACAAAAATTATTAACACCTATCACCATAATCGTGAGAACTCCCTTGAAAAATTATAATATCCATCACTGCCACGTAAACTCCCTTGAAAACCTTACATCCATTAAACCTATCCATATGTTAAGATAAGGTACCTATAGGCTCTGGAACTGCCTTGTGTAACTCAACTAGCTCTTTACATTGCAGTCTTGTTGCATTATCTCCTCACCTTCCTGCGTTAGAAAATGCAGTTCCTGGTGTGTTGGGTAATTATATAGTCATTTGTTAGTCCAAGAATGCTTTTGTGAGGTCAATCAAAGGTTTATTGTCCATTTAATACTCTATGCTTCCTTAATATTGACTCGTATTTCTTAAAAGGCAAGTAAGGAGCTGTATTTTTGAATGTTTCAGCGTCTTGTAGTGTATAGTGTTAACAGGCCTGAATGGAAGTTGTAGGGTTTAATAAGGACGTTCTCATGAATCTAGTTACTGTTCGAGGAGGAATCTGCATCAGTATAAAGGAAAAAAATACTTTTGAAAACTGGAATGTGAATAATGAAACCCTTTGCTCTCTCATATGTAGTTTTCAATGACCGCAAAGTTATGGTCAGGTTCACATGCATAATCCAAATAATGACAGCACTCTTGTTAAACCACCACTGAAATAACAGAAAATATCCTTAAGAAATAATACCACCTCTCAGTAAAGCATGATAAGGGTTGCTGAGGTCATATACGCGAAACATTTATCTGTCCATATCGCCATGACTTTCAGAAGCCTGCAGATGAAGTTACACGGGTTTTCAAATGTGCTCTTACGGTTGCAGCGGCAGATTAATAAGATTTCTACATTATCAGCAGAAGAAACTCTTGAGAACGCGGCTAATCATCTTTGTGGCCTTTGAAAATTATCGTAATGAGAGAGAGAGAGAGAGAGAGAGAGAGAGAGAGAGAGAGAGTTACTAAATAAAGGCCCAAAACTAGATGAAAGTAGGTGAGAGAAGGTGGAAAATGACTATGAATCTCTGTAGTATTCTAAACAATTGGAAGGAAATATGATCTCTTGGAATGCATGTGGTGGGCGGACGAAGCATTGTAACCAACACTCGCCAACTTGCCAGCTTATATCTATTGAATGACGTACTCTTCTGATGTTTGCTCTGTTATTTACACTCGAATAATAGAAGGAGAAAGTTATGAGAAATGCAAGTACAATAGAAGAAAAGGCCTGCATTTTCTGAAACACTAATTTTCAAAGGGTGCAAAGTAATTGCGAGGGCTCTCAAGTGTCCCTTCAGCTCACATTGAGATTTTGTTCATTTGTCACTAAGACCTTTAAAACACAAATCAGTGTAACTTCAACTGGAGCCCTCTGATTTGTTAAAAGTATTCCGGAACGCTGTTTTGTCTTAGGTTCTCAAAGATATTTATCTAGGTAATTATGTGAAAACCTTGCTAATCCGTCACCATAACTACAAAGGAACCTGTAAAAGCCTGTAAAATGTCGAGTAGAGCCTTTTGAATATAGAGGGGATACAGGCGCAAATATTTTAGAATATGATAGGGGCTGTTATTCTGCCGCGGCCCACTCCTCCCTAACATGACGTAATTTTGCACATTATGGATGCATTTACAAAGATCAGAACACTATTGTATGAAACTTGACTGAATCATAAATAATTACAAATATAAAGTATATTTATATACCTGGAAACACTAAAACTAGGGCTTAAACAATATAATATTAATTCGGCTACTGAATGATTATATTAGATAAGTGATTAGCTGGCTATCTTATCACTCATTATTACCACTTTATTTAAAACTGAGATGGACAAAGTATGATAAAGGCAATGTTGTACATCATTAACGTTCACTATAAGTAAAAATATTTGAAGAGGACAGCATTTGTAATCCCGTACTTAAGATTGAATTATTTTGAACCACTGAAATATCACTTCTGTTATGCATTACTGAGAGATATGAATAAAGAAGTAACTAGAAAATATATATTCTTTTAATTATAATGCAATGAAAACAACCTGGTCTGAAGAAATATAATAAAAATAATAGATGTTATAAATACAACACTGGCAACTTGCACTTTCAAACACCCTCTTATCACCCTTATTTCTCATTGTATGCACGTTTAAACAAGATAGAAAGCTACATTATTTAATGAAACTTAATTCTTTTACAATAGAAACAGTAGAAAATGTTTATGTGAGAAGATATTAGAAGTTAAAAACACAACGCTGTCAGCCATCAGCAACATGCTCGCCACAACACAACATTCAAACCCCAAAGTTGTTGTTTCTCGCTGCGTCCTGTTCCAACTTTATCTAATATGGCTGATAGTGGGTGAGCACCATCTTATCTCACTATTTATCATGGTTATTAGCTGCCCAGGGAAGTTTGTGGAGTAATAAGACAGAATTTAAGGATGAATCGGCTGTGATAATGGAGAAACCTTGTGCCTTGCCCCTGCCGAACCTTGCCTTGCGTGTTCCTGCTTGTTTTTGTACCCTGTCCTTGCATGTCCCTTCCTTACCCTATCTCTCCTTATTTACCCTTGTTTCCCCTGTTCCTGCCTTCCCTTGGCCCTGTTCGACCCTATTCCTCCCCTCCTCTGCTCTTATCTTTATCTTCCTTTTCTTCCCTCCAGTCACCACTACCTCTGTTCACGTCTCAGCTTGTAGACTCACCTGGTTGCCTATTCCTTATTGGTATGGTTAGGCAGACGTATAGTATCATTTGAAAGTAATTTTATGGGTACGCCAGTTTAGTCTTAGTTTGTACAGTCACGGTTTTTCTTGGGTTTTCATCTGGGAATGGGTAAATAAATGTATGATGTTGGGTTTAAATATACATCAGTTAGTTTTTTTGGTCCTAAATTGTTGTATACAACCTTCCTTCATAAATTGTCAGTTTTCTTGGGTTTATATCTGGGAATGGGTGAATAAATGTGAGATGTAGGATTTAAACAGAATATATAATTAGTGTTTTTTGTCCTAAATTGTTGTATATGCTGAGTTTATACAGCCTTCCTTCATAAATTGTCTTGGTTTTCTTGGGTTTACATCTGGGAATGGGTGAATAAATGTGTGATGTCAGATTTGAACTTGGAAAAATAACTAATTACTTGGTCTTAAATTGTTCTTGTATTTGCTAAGCTTGTACAGCCTTCCTTTATGAATTGCCATGATTTTCTTGGGTTTATAATTGGGAATGAAGGAATAAATGTATGATGTCAAATTGAAATATAGAACAATTGTTGTTGTTTTTTGTATTTGGTAAGTTCAAACAGCCTGTGTCACATTTTTCTTAGCTTTATAACTGGGAATGATGAATAAAAGTATGATGTCTAATTTAAATACAAAAAAAAAAAAATAATAAATTGTTACTTGGTCCTATGTTGCATTTCCTGGGTTTAAAACTTGGAACGAGTGGATAAATGTGTGATGCCCGCTGCATACTGAAAAAATTGTTACTTGTTCCTGAATTATTGTTGTATTTGCTAAGTTCATACAACCTTCCTTCTTGAATTGTCTTAGTTTTCTTTGGTTTAAAACTGGGAATCATTGAATGAATGTCTGATTTAAACATGGAGGAAATAGTTGCTTGGTCATACATTGTTGTATTTCGTGGGTTTAAAACTGGGAGTGAGTGAATAAATGTCTAATGTCAGATTTAAACATAGAGAAAATGATAACGTGGTCCTGAATTGTTGTATTTGGTGTTTTGACTCTGTGACTGTTGGTGGCACTTTTAATTTTTAGCATTTTTCAACTCTACGCTAGTTTACCCGTCAAAACTTGAGTTAAACATGCTGGAAAATTTTATTAGAGATATCTGATGTTTATTGCAGTTCTTATTTAAGTGACAACACAGATGGTAAATAAGCTAGATTTTTACACAGTCTTTATTAACCTGTCAAATACTGGGACACAGTGTTTTACCTTGAGATATGTGTAAAATTAGACTTTTATTGATATTAGGAAGGGTCTATGGATGTTAGAAAATTAATGGCCACAGTTTTCACTATTCTGATCCCCCACACAAGTTTCTGAAGCTGTATAAAATTATCAAACAGTAAGCAGTCTAATGAATATGGAAATGCATCATGGTACTGAAGGGGTTAATGAAGGTTAAATTTGATACAGCTCGTGCCATCAACAGTATATCACCTTCCTCCTTCTCTGTTCTGATATCAGTACATTTATGAAGTTAGCCATGCAGTTTTGTATCCTTATTAACAACATAGATGGTAAAAGTCTAACACAGCACACTATCAACAGGTTTCCCTCCCCGTCATCACCCTCGTCCCCCGCCCTGCCTGCCTCCCCCACCAGGCTGCACACCAGCACACAGCAGCAGGTGCAGGACACACTCACACAGCTGGAGAATCTGTGGGATGACCTGGGGCTCAGCGAGGACCAGAGGAGAGACAGAAAGCGCATCTTTTACGGTCATATCTCAGTAAGTGATCTTGCTCTTCTTATCTTGCTAAAGCCTCCCCTCCTCTTCCTGCTGCCCCACTGTATAAAGCTTTCTTCTTTGTATCACCCTTATTCTGTCTAACTTTCAAATGCAAGAGTTAACCAGCAGCTACTCTCCATAGACTCTTCCTAATGTAAATAAAATTGTCTAATCACACCCAAAATCATGGTAAAAATGCATCCTAGTACTGAAGGGGCTCCACTGAGATGCCGCTCTCTCATCTGTCAGTATCAGCTGTTAATTTGTCATAAGTACTTAGAAATATGATTATACACTCGCCAGTTATAAGATTCTAGAAGACTTGCATTTTTTGCCCAGCATTAAGCAATTTACTCTTCCTTGTCAGGTATCATGTCTTCAGGTGTTTGAGTGTCCATTTGTTTGTATGAGGAAGTCCTACTGGGTGAGGTTGAATGCTGGTAGATGGGAGGGATATAGCTAACTATTTCCTGTACTCAGGGAAGATGTCAGAATGTGTATGCGATTATAAGCTGGACAAAATCAGAATCTCCATCCCTTGTCCTCTCAATATAAAGAAGGTAAAAGTGGAAAGATTGTGTGAGATTAAAGTTAGCTAAAAGTTGTATTAGGAAGAGAAGGCCACTTGATAAATGGAGCAGTATGAGAGGTTGGTAGAGGCTCAGTACTTGGACAAAAAATCACAGCCACAAAATTCCTCTTTCATTGATGTACTACTATTGAGAATGCTCTGACCTGAAAACTAGTGAAGAGTTTTAATCCTAAGTCAAAAAGAAAAAAAAAAGAAAACTGACACACATGGTTTTGCATTTTCATCACTTAACTTTCAACTTTTTTATCTCCTTTCACAATCTGCTAGAGAGATAGACGACACGTGAGCAAGAATTTGAACAGTGAATCCCACTTTTAATGACGCTCCACCTTTCAGAACCTGCTTGAGAAGATCTATATGGATGAGCGCGCCTTGAAGTCACGGATCGTCAACCAGATTGAACACAACACCATCGAGATTGTCAAGCTGTGTCAGGTGTGTGAGACATTGTGCTTTGTCTGTATGTCTTTGTATGTGTGTGTGTAGGTATGAGTGTGTATTGGTGTGTTGGGATATGCATTTATCTATTTCTATCAGTATACTTCAGATTTCTTTGATGGAACAAGAGCTAGATATGTATGTAGGGGCCACATTCTGAAAAAATACTTCCACTTGCACCTCCACTGCTTCCAAAACACTCTAGATGAAATGATAGATTTTTAAGGGTGTGTTTACAATTCCAGCCACAGATTATGAACAGGAGAAACACTTAAGAACTCACCTAACCATCTCTGCACCATTTAAAGCAATCATGATGAGAGTAGAGTGTTTTAGAATACAAAATTAAGTATGGAGGTATCTATGTGTGAGCAGCCAACACTACTTTCTCTCTCATTCCTGCAGGAGTTACTTATAGAGCCTGAGGATGCAGTGGACGGCCTCACACTGCTGGACCTGGATGCTGTGATGCAGGAGCGCCTAGAGAAACTACAGCAGACCAAGAAAGAGCGACAAGAGACACTCAGGAACCTGCAGGAGAAGGATGAGGTCTGCATGTGTGTGTGTGTGTGTGTGTGTGTGTGTGTATCTGTGTGTGTATTTTAGTTGTGTGTCAGGTTAGTCATTTCTGCATTGAGTAGTTGTTATTCTAGTATTCCACAACAAAATATACATGAATCCTTGCCAGTTTTTTGGTACTGAAATAGTTTGTTAATGTTGGTTATGCTCTTTGCAGTCTGAGTTAATTAGAACTGTTCACCTGTCTTCTATGATGTCCATCCCTAAGGAGTCTTTGGAGGATTCTAAGATATAGATTTCTAACCTAACCTAACCTAGGTTAGGTTAGGTTAAGGTAAATAGGATATTATTAGCTTGCCTAGTGGAGAAATACAAAAAAATACCATTACTAGCCAATGCTGTTCCCTGGAATGAAATGGACTGGTTGTGATTTAGGTCTTTCTTTTGTATTGTCTGTCTTGCTTCTCCCTTCGAATGAAATGCATAAGTAATGACTAAGACTTCCCTGTATGTATGCTGTGTGGTGCACGGTAAATGAAGTGTTTAACTAATAATTTTTTTGGTGTGTGGTGCAGGGTCTGTGTGAGTTGTTGTGTGAGGAGCCCTTCTACATCCCCTCTGACTTGACACCTTCCCTGGAGCAGCTCAAGGCCGTGGAGGAACACATCAGGGCCATGGAGGAGCTCAAGGTAAGGTGTGCTGCCATGGAAGGAGGGAGTCAGTGTGCAGCTGGTGCTTTGTGGGTAGTGTGAGTGTGGCTGGCAGATATTGCTAGTATGTGTGAGTGTAGGGTATGTGTGTTGTGTTAGGTGTTGTGTGTGTCTTACATAAGTGATGTTCCAGTAACAAGTAACACAACAGAAGCAGAATGTACCACTAACACCAGCCATTCCCGCTAGGATGAGCGGGAGGCGACATACAAGAAACTGAAGTGTGGCTTGCTTAGCTTCCTGGAGCAGCTGGAGCAGTCCCCAGAGGATTCCTTCACTCGGGAGGTGGTCTGCTCCGATGACGAGGACATTTCCCTCGACCAGGCCACCATTCAGCGGCTCAGGGTGGGTGCCAAATTGTCTCTTATCATTATTTTCATGTTAGTTAGCTGGACTGTGTGTGAGATGTGGATGTGTGAGGTAGACCATGTAAGGGAAGGATAGAGTGTGAAATAGGCATTGACACGGGAACTTTGCAGAATAATGGTATGTGACAGTATAGAGAGTGTGGAGAAGGCATTGACACTGGAGCTTAGCAGTACAATGGTGTGTAACAAGCAAACAGAGGAATTGTGACGAGTGTGAGAAATGGTGCTGTTCTGCCACTTCCAAGAAAGGCTTAACACATTAATAGTTTTGTGCAGGTATGGGCACAGTCAGGTGTGATTAGGAAGAGTACTTGCTGTGGGAAACTAAACTGTTCAAGCTGTGTGGCTCCTTGTACACGGAGGGAGAGCAGGAGTACTTTTGTTTCTCTTGGGTGTGAAAGAATTAAGAGAGTGGTGTGACTATGCGTGAGTGAAAATTGTGTGCCTTGTCTTGAGTTTTTCGGTGAGATTGCCTTGGTATGTAAATGTGTTTGTACTGTATTTGCGTTTTGTTCAATTTAAAGAATGTTTTTTTGTTCATGTGAAATTCTGTAAAGCTTTGTAGCCTGTCAACAATCTCTATATGTTTGAAGTAAGGGATCTTGTCCAATCACAGGAAGAAAGCTAC
>NC_059264.1:10645677-10665677 GCF_017591435.1 Portunus trituberculatus | reverse complement strand
ATATCAGTCTGGTATACACAGAAACACACTAGGGGCACTGAAGCACCTCTGATACCTCTTGCAGATGACGTGGGAGAAGATGTGCTGTCGCTGCTGGAAGGGGAGGTGGAGCGCTGGAAAAACTACTACAATGAGAATGAAGAGTTGCTCTCCACTGTAAACCACTTCCTCTCCCTCTTCAACCACATGCTGGAGCTGAGGAACCGTGACAAGGACCCCTCGCGCCTCTTCAACACTCGTGGTGGTGCGTTGCTGCAAGAGGAGAAGGCCAAGAAGAAAGTCAGGAATGTGAGTGCATTTTTCTTCTTTTCCTTTTATTTTTATGTGAGAGGTGAAATCTGGTCAAGGGCAACAGAAATGGCTAAACTAAAAGGCCTACTTTGATGCCAGTTCCCGAGCAGGTCCGTGAGAGTTAGCCAAAAGAGTGGGATTAATGTGTTGAAACCTCCCTCTTCAATAAGTTCAGTTCATAGGAAAATGGAGATTTAGAAGCAGGTGGAGTTGTTTTGGAGATGGTCAGGATTGTGAGTGGCCTTCATGCTTGATGTCCTTTAGTTAGTATTGTCTGTGATGGTCTTGTTAAATAGTTCCTGTTTGTGAAAGAGTTTTGTTAATGAGGAGTGAAGAAACAAGGAGGCAGGTTTTTTTTATAGCTAAGATCTGACTGGAAAGCTGGAGGAGGTGGAGAAATGAAGAGTTGGATACTGGACTGTGAAGGCTCAAGTATTCAGGAGGATATCCATGGTAGTAGAGTGTCATTGAATACAGTGATCTGATAATACACTCAATATGTTATCTGTTATAATAGAATATTGTCTATTTTATGAGGAGAAGGATTAGGCCAAGGCTATTAAAACAAAAAAAGAAAAAAAATCAAAATTACAACTTTACACAGGAAAAAAAAAAGTTCCATAAATGTCTTATACTGAATTTGGGCTTACACTGTACCTAATTAGTTTACTTTATATATTTATTTTTATGGTTATATTTACCAAGTAGGTACATATATATTTGTGTATGAGTGTGGGTGCATAGGGATCATGCTAATGTGTGTTCAGGTCCCCTTGTGTGCATAAATAGTGTGTACAATAACATAACAAATACATCCTTCCCAGACAGTGTGCCCTTTGGTTGTGTAAGTGTGTGTTCAGAGATGTGTGGAGATATCTGTATGTATTGGGTGTGTTTGTATGTGTTTAGATATCCATGCATAGACAGTGTGTTCAGAGATGTGCTATGTGTGCTTAGATACCAATGCACTAACACAACACACCACCACAGGGACAGACAGCCAGACAGCCATGTGTAGTCTTGATATCTTGCACCTTCCACTACTTACATCCATTCCGAAGATCACACATTCTAATGCACACCTTTCCAGGAACTGCCTCGTGTGCAGAAGCGGCTGGAGACCCTGGCAGTGGCATGGCAGAAGCACAACAACACTCCTTTCCTGGTGCACGGGGAGGAACTGATGACTTACCTCGACCACCTGTGGGGCACACATGAGAAGCAATGGGAGGTGGAGAAGGCAAAGAGGGTGAGTCAGGCTGGGTGAAGGAAGCCAGAGTAGGAAGTAAGGGCCAGGTTAGGAGTGGGGGGGGTGGAAAAGGCCAAGAGGATGAATGGGAAAGGTTAAGGAAGCCAGGAGTGAAAGGCCAGAGTTAAAGAGTGGAGTAAGCCAGGGGAGTGAGTGGGGTAGGTAGAGCAAGCTAGAGTGGGAGTAAGGGCCAGGTAGGAGTGGGGAGGGTGGAAAAGGCCAAGAGGGTAAGTCAGAAGGGTTGAGGAAGCCAGGAGGAGTGAAAGGCAAGAGTTGAAGAGTGGAGCAAGTCAGTGAGTGAGTGGGGTGGGTATGGCAAGTTAGAATGGGGAGTGGAGAGTGTGAAGGAAGTCATCAGAGTGTGTGGAGATAGGTAGAGGAATCCAAGGTGGGGAATTATGAGTGTGAAAGATGGCAGGGAGTGAGCGGGGACAGGTGGAAGAAACCAGGAAAGAGTATGGTCAGACAAATAACTAGAGGTAAGGAAGGTGTGGCTTGGCTTCTACAGTTGTGGTTAAGTTGAGTAGCATGCACTCACTTCAACCTTGCATTGTTTTCTTGTAATGTCAATTCCTCTGAGGTGAAAGTGTGCCGACTAGCTGGTAACTGATGGATTCTTAGCAGATCAGAGGACTTGAGGTTAAAAAAAGGCACTTCATACAATAGCAGTAAGCATGATTTCTTATTCTACTAATGACTGGCATTATTTACACTACATATTCAGTTGTTGGTTTATGTTGCCTACTTTCATATACGCCATTACTCATCTGGTTACGCCTTCACTAACACATTGGAAGTTTTTGACCACTCATAGTTCAGGTCTTTCCTTAACTGGTACATTTCAAACCTTTAATTATTGTCTTTTGTCATTTTTTTTTTGTTTTGTCATTGTTACATTACAAGTCTTTCCTTCATAACTATCACATTTTTATTCTTTCCTTCCTCGTTGTCACATTTTAGATCTTGTTGCCTCAGTTCAACCCTTTAACCCTTTCAGTATCATGACATGTTTTCATGTTTATTCTATTTACTATTTGGTGATTTTATACAGCTTCAGAAACTTATCTCGGGATTAAAATATTGAAGACTATGGTTATTAATCTTCTGACCTGCATAGACCCTTCCTAATGTCAATAAAATCATCTAATCACATAAAAACTCAAGATATAAATGCATCTTAGTATTGAAGGGGTTAATCAATCATATTTTAAATCCTTCCTCATTCAGTAAATTTTCAAGTCTTTCACTCCTTATTGTCACACATCAGCTCTTTCCCCGCGATCACGTGTCAAGTCTGTCTTCCCTCACCAGGTACATGCCAAGGAGGGCCCAGGGAAGCCAGGCAGGGTGGTGCCTCAACCCAAGACACCAGTGGCCTCCAGGAAGAGAGGCATGGATGGGGAGGAGCCAGCCAGCAGCAAACGAGCTAAACAGTTGCTGCCACCACCTAGAAATGTGTCTCCCACCAAGCGCTCCCCTAGCAAGGTACCACTGCTGTCACTGCTATTGCTTACATGTCATCATTGTCATATTCATCCACTGTGTATCTATGTTTAGATGTGTTATTTATTAGTGGCCTGTATTCAGAAATGCTTTGCTCTCAACAAGACTACTTTCTAGGGCCATAGAGATGATGAAGAGGGTTCTCAAGACTGTTTTCTCTTTAATAAAGGAGAAATGTTATTAGTTTTTCACTGAAAGTATAAAAACACTGCTAAAAACCTGTGTAATTCTAGCTAGTGCCCTTTTGAAAGTTTTCATGTGTGGGAGATGTGTTTCAGAATATTGTCCTATATACCAGGCTGGTCATTGCCATACACATGCCATCGCCATCTTGCATACATCACATATATTATGTCTATATACATGCACATACATACAAAAAAGGGAGAAAAGAATTTTTTTCATCATCAAATCATCAACAAACAGAAAAAGAAAGATAGTTTGACTTAAAAACAAAAAGGAAAATAATAAAAAAAAAAGTTCTGTGGTCATTACCATAAACACCAACAAACACACTTAATGATAGAGACAGAGATAGGCACACAAAAAGACAAAGAAATTAATGAAGTATCTTAATCTCTACCACCACCACCGTGAACATTCACTCATTACCCTTTAACAAACAGAAGAGAACAGAAAGATTGAGAAACTGACTAAAAACTTGCATTTTTCACCACCATCACAACAACAACAAACAGAGATAGACAAATAGAAAGGCAGAGAAAGTATAAAGAATCTGCTCCTCACTGCCACTACCACCTCTAGTACTCTTCCATAACTTTGCAACAGACACCCCGAGGCAGACCACTGGCAGAGCTGAACCGTGCCCCTCCTACCTACGTCCCTGCCATGGAAGACGATGCCTCCTTGCAGTCCATCACCTATGATAAGTTCAAGGTGGGTGTAGTAACAGTGGCAGCTCTCAGGGTCTGTGTTTGTTAGTCCTTTGATTGACTCCTTTTATTCTCGTGATTCTGTTTTTTTGTCATCTTTTTACTGAAGTTACAGTGTGGGGTTCCTGGGAGTTGTATTTGTTAGCCTTGTTCAGAATTGCTTTGCTCTCTCACCACAACTGTTTTCAAAGCCCACAGAGATGATAACCTGAGTTTTCTGTGTTGTTTTTCTCTTAATAATGTTGAAGTCCTGTTAATGCATCACTAGAATCATGAAAATACCTTTAAAAGTTTGTGAGGTTCAGCTAGAGGCTTTTGACTATTATGGAGGTGTTGGGCAGGTGTCTCAGTGTGGTCTATAGTCTCGTTTCTTCATATTTGTGTTTAATCTTACTGGAGTTTTATGGTTTTCTTCCTTCATCTTACTTTTATCTCTCACAAGTTTAATCTTTACTTTGCTAGATGATTTTCTGTATTTACTTTCAAGTCTTTACATAATAATTTCTTCTATAACTGTCTGTTAAGTAATTGTGCAATGCAGAAAAGATATAATTTATGTCCATAGTAATGTTTCTTTCTCCTTTCACATTGCTCTGGGGAGTAACTGTTGGCTCTAATATTAAAAAGGTATATTCTCATTGTATTTCCTTTAATTTTTCTTCTATTTATTTTTTTTTTTTTTTTTTTTTTCATCTCAGACAAGTTGTAGGTTCCTTTTTTTTTCTCTGCATGTTCCTCATTTCTCTCTCATCTTCTCTTTGTCGTTTCTATTTTCTCTTTTCTTCATCAAGGTTATGTGCTTCTTAACATGTTTCTTGTCTGGTAGTCTTCCTCTAACCTCTCTAATTGTACTGCATCTCCTCTCACCTTTATCTAAACTCCTATTCCTATCTTTGTATCTTACTGTCATTTTTCTTGTTTAACTCCTTGTCTCTCTCTTGTCTCTTTCTTATCTATCAACACTTCACTAACACACTACTATCCTTATCTCTAGTGAATTTTACTTACATTCTCTCATTTCATATGGTTCAACATTTACAAATTCCTCTCCAGGGTTATCATTTTACATTCTTCACAGGCTCAATGGACCAAGGATGATATGTATTGTTAATTGGTATCCATCAACACTTCACTAACTCACTACTGTCCTTATATCTCTTACTTGCATTATCTCCTTTCATATGGTTCAACATTTACGAATCCCTCTCCAGTGTTATCATTTTACATTCTTCACAGGCTAGATGGACCAAGGATGATATGTATTGTTATTGATGTTTGATTAATTGAATTTGTAGATATATTTCCTTTTACCTAATTTTATGGTACTATATTATTTGATTTGGGTGTGTATTTTGTGTGTGATTAACTGTTATTGATACATACTGGTGGTGTGTAATGATGCTTCTGTTTCATTCCTTTATTAATGCTTTAAGTAATTTTAAGTTCAATACATGTACATAATGAAGATAAAATTAATTAACAGTCATTTACTCTTATTTTTTGTACAGTCACTGGTGAGTTTTGATTCAGTTGCATGCATGAATATCAGTTTCATAAGTTGGGCTGTTTCCCTGCACTTTTTTTTATCACAAGCTACATTTGTCCATAGTAAACATTCCCTGTAAATTATAACATGCCATTACTACTATTTATATTTAGAGTTTAAGCCTTTATGGTCTTCTATTTCTTCTTTTTGTCTTTCTTTCTTTTTTTTTTTATATATATATATATCTTTATCTTAACCCATAATTAAGATAACTTGCTTTCCTACCTTATTTTTTATCATTTCCATCTTTTCTTTCTTCCTCTCCTTCCCTTCCCTTCCCTACCCTTCCTTTCTTATGCCTTCCCTTCCCTTCCCTCCCATTCCCTTCCTTACTCTTCCATTCCCTTCCCTTTCCTTTCCTTTCCTTTCCTTCCCTTCCCTTCCCTTCCCTTCCCTTCCTTCTTCTCTCTCAATATCTATTTATTTATTCATTAACTGGTGTGATGAACATGGGATGAAATATTGACACACTACCCTCACCACAGTCAATCACACACACATGCACACCCACCTGCACAGGGTTGGTAGCACAGGAGTGAGTAATAATGGCTTGTCTCAGTGCTTCAAGTGGGATCACACAAGGCTAGACTTTCCCTCAGTATTGTCGTCACCTACTCAGAGAAGTAACGTCATATTTTACTAAATGTTTAAGGAGAGAGAGAGAGACATGGGAGAATAACCTTGATTTTGTGCATATCAGATTTGTGTAGGAGTTGTGGAAGGTTTTTGGTTTGATGTTTATTATCCTACCAAGCAGTTTTTGTTGGCCTCTGCAAAAGTTCAGCTATAAAATATTTCATTAGTGTCTCCTGTTTTTTGTCTTTTATGAAGCTGTTAATGGAAAGACATTTAATTATTAGTCTAACTAGTTTTCCGTCGTTTGTACAGAGCTTTTAATGAGGAAGTTTACTAGATATCCAATTTTCTATCTAAATGTAAAGGAGTTTCCTCAGAAATTAGTGTTTAGAACTGCTGAACTGCTCATTTCTTGTTCTTTTAGTTGGCTGCAGAAAACATTGAATTTGGTTTGGGTTATAAAAACATTTAATTAATCTTTTCATTTCTCAGTCTATGTAAATTAATGTAAAGCAGTTCATTAGTGTCCTCAGATCTTCATTTTCATACAGCTCTTGATATAAAAAAATGCTCGTTAGTCTTGCCAGTTGTCAGTATTTATGAAGCACTGGATATAAATACGTCCAGTGCTCCATATATACTCAGACCTTGATTTCATGGCAACGCACTCTTTGGAAGGTCTCAATATTGCTACGGAAGGTAATTTGCCAGTGATTGCATGGCTGTGAGGGGAAGGAAGGTATGGAATTTGAAGGGTGAGGAATGGAAAGACATTAATGTTGAGGAGGAGCATCTTGGGTTTAGCAGACACCTTATGCTACCAGACATGTGTGGTAGACAGTTCAAAAGTCTGCTGCATTAACACCATGTCTGTCAGTTAGGAAAGTTGGCCTAGACAGAGAGTCATTTAGTCTGCCAGAGCTTTGAATTGTCATAGCTCCCTTTAGTGTGCCAGGAACCAGTGGAGGAGGTGCCTGTGTGATGCCATTTGAAGCTCTGTGCTTTGGTGTGGGTATACATATTTGGGCTTGGTTTCCATGTGTGTCTAGGTTACAAATGTATAAAGGGATGATGCTTCTGTTTTTGTGTGTGTGTATAGTAGTAGTAATAGTAGTAGCAGTAGGAGTAGCAGTAGTAGTATTGTGTGACAGAGATTAGACTTGCCAGGATTAAGTGAAAGAGACTAAAAAGATTGTCCTATTTTGTCTGTCAGATTTAACTGTGAATATGTGTGTCTATGTGTGTGTGTGTGAGTGTGTGTGTGTGCGTGTATGTCTCTTCCTCATCCCCCTTCAGCGTGTGTCCCCTTGCAGGATCCCCTCCAAAGCAACGAAGGCCTGAACAGCACCACGCTAGACCAGGTCCCTAAAGGGATCATGAAAACCTATTTCTAGGCCCTTTGTTGCCCCACCCACCTACTTGTCTGCAGCCTGGGAGGTGTGTGCTCTTGTGGTTCTGTGGCTCTGTGTGTCACTGCTGTCTTGCTGATCCTTTCCTCCACCCTCTGCTTATATGTATTTATTGCACTTGAGTCTTGTAATAAGCATGGCATTAGAAATATAGCTGGCATACAAGTAAGCAATGTATATTTATGTATGTGAAACAAATGTCATTGGGAAGATCATTGCATATGTTATCTGTCTGTCTTTTTGATGCTCTGCTCTCTCATGGCATTAGAAATACAGCAGCAGTTCATGTATGCATGGTTTTGTTCTCATGTGAAGCAAGAGTCTCTGGTAGGAACATCAATGCATGTGTTACTTACAGTATTTGTCTGTGATGCTTTGCTCCTCAGCAGCATTCCTTTAGAGTGGCCAAGGCATGGTAGTGTAGCTTCTTTTTGCATTACACATTATTGAAAAAGCATTTTGAGTAACTGTGACACATGTAACTGTGCCAGTGAACAAAGCACTGGAAAGTGTGCATGCTTCTCTCACCTCACTTCTAGGCTAAGAGAAATACAAGACACTGTGGGTGACATACAAACACACTACTGACTGTTGTGGTCCATGTGCTGTGCAGAGGCTGTCAAGGCTTCTTCACAGCATAAATGTTTCATTTGTTTCAGGCTTGCAAGTCTACTTTTTCATGTTTTCAGTATCATATTTGCTGATATATATGTCTGTATTTTTGTGTTTTTGTGTATGTGTGAACTGGCTGACTAGTTCAGCTGCTGTTGCTTTCCCCTTTATTTCTCTTAGTATTTGTAGTGTTGTGCCTTGTCTGTGCTTTGCCTGGGCCACCCTGTGTGGGGTGCTGGCACATTCTATAGATAGATAGTGACAATATCTGTGGTACTTTATTTATTTCATATGCATATATAAGAAACAAATGCCTTGCTGATTGCATTGTTAGAATCTTTGGTGTGATGTTATGAAATGAGAAGCTGACATGAGTAAGTACAAGATGTTAGTAGCTTTAGATTGCTTGCTGTTTGCTCTTAAGTTCTCATTTGTTTATTATTGATCATTTTCAATTTAAAAAATAACTTAAAGAACTTTCTTTATCTCAAGGCATAACTAGTATGCTGTACATTGAGAAATACTGTGTGATACTCATGTCATACTTGGACAGTTGTACTTGTGGGAATGAGAGGGAAGGAAGTTAAGTTATGGTTGTTGATTCAGCATGTCAGTATAGTAGAGTTGGTTGATAAATGTGTGACTGAGGCAGGTAGTGTTGCCTTTGTTGTGTGCTTTTTTCATTGTTTATTATTTCATCTGTTCATTTATTTATTTATTTATGTATGAAGTTCTGGTCAAGGTCAACAAACTTCCCCCTTATAAAAAAATAAATAAAATATAAAAAAAAGTCCACAAAGATGCTAACATTACTCGGAGGTTAGAAATTTATGCTACAATCTTGTGGTGTGTGAAGTGTGAATTTAGCAATGGTGTGTGCACAACAGACACCATGAGGGTGCTGAAGGATGGAGAAAACTATGGATTTTATAAAAGGAAAGGGATGAGTCATATGTAAGAAGTTATCGTATCTGCCTATCTTCTAATTTCATAACACTGATTTTGATTAAAAAAGATAGCAAGAAATGGACTTTCAAATAGAGTAGCAGATGAATGGAATAGACTCAGTGATTTTATTATTAGTTTCAAGTCATGTGGAAGAATGAACAGATTAGATAAGTTCATAAGCCAGACTTTACATGGATATTGGTATACAGTGTATGTTTGATAAAAGACTGCTACATGTTGGTTTATTGGCTTATTGCAGCTTCCCTTGTTTTCTTAAGCCCTGCAGTACCATGCCACATTTTCATATTCATTCTTGTTATTATTTGGTGATTTTTACAGCTTCAGAAACTTATGGTGGGATTAAAATGGTAAAGACTGTCCATTCATCTTTTGACCTCCATAGACCCTTCCTAATGTAAATATAATAATTTAATCATACCCCAAAAATCGTGGTAAAAATGTGTCTCAGTATTGTAGAGGTTAAGCCGTAAAGAGCCAGCCAGATAGAACAAGAAATAATGGGTTAGGCAGGATAAAGATTAGATTTCAAAATGAGGCAGGAAGGAATTGGTTCTCAAATAGTGGCAGATGAGCAAAACAGATTCAGTGGTCAAGTTGTTGGTAGTGAGTCAGTAGGGAGCTTCCAAAGATTAGATGAATTCATAGACAGGAATTTACAAGAATATTGGCATGTATGGAACTCTAAGCATATTGTCTCAGATTTAAAAGCTGAGACAAATTCATGGACAGGGATGCTAGATGGTCAGATACAAGTAGATAAGTTATTGTTGATGGAGGACTGTCACATTCAAGAGGGAAGTCTCAGGACATTTATTCCTCCCCTCTTTTTTTTTTTTTTTTTTTTTTTTTTTTTTCTAACTCTTGGACCTGCAAGGGAACTGGCAACTTTCTTTTTGTGTTTTTTCAATTTATCTTGCCCTTGGCCAGTTTTCCACTCATACATAAAAAAAAAAAAATGAAAAAAAAAATGTAGTAGGCTTATTGGGTTCTTGCAGCTTACCTTTCATTGACACACACTCAGTACAAGGCCTGCTCTCGTCCCCAGGCTGACATTACGGAGGCACGGCGAGGTGCTGTGGTCCACTCGTCCATCCTAGAAGAGGCCATAACAAAGCCACAGTTCTCCCAACACCCACAGAACCAGGGCAGGCGATTCAGGGACGCCCTCCACTTAGCCTCACCCACTAAGGGCAGCAAACGCCGGCCCTTCCTGCACTCTCTGTCCCCCATGAAGAGTCCCGCCCTGCGCCGCACCACCTCACAACCTTGCCTTGGTCCTAACAGTCCTCGCTTCTATTCCAACAGGGACCGGCCACTCAGGTTTCTCATTTAGGCGAGTTCCTGTCTCGCTCTGGGTCTAAGTTTTCTGGTTCCTCTGGTGTGTCATTGCTGCTTGATCAGCTTGGTCCTGGATCTTGTCTATCTGTCTCTGTACTATGCTAAGATTCTTATAGGAAGCTGCATTAGACATGTTTTATTTAAGCGTATTTCAATCTTGCTCTGTCTTTAGGTTTTCTGGTTCCTCTCTGGTGCGTCATTACTACTTGATCGATTTTGTGTCATATTTTGCCTATATATTTGTATTCTTTGTTACCTGTGGCAAGACTTCATCTAGGTGAGCTCCAGTCTTACTCTACATTCTGCTGCTTGATTTATGTTGCCTTACATTTTACCTATCTGTCTGTGTACCATGCTGTCATAATAGGAAGGCTGCTACAAGATATCACACCTTTCTATTTGTTTTGTTGTGTTCTTATAAAGGAAATTTATTGTTGTTATTGGTTGTGTGCTATGTTCAGGTTCACATGGTCACATGCTAAGGTTTGTTTGTTACTTTATATGAAGCTGCACAGTCATTCCAGAACTTTCATGTGTACACACAAAGATACACGTTATTTATTACAGCACGTGCATAGACTGTGTGGGACAGTGTTGATATAGGATGTAATCTGATACATAATCATAACACATTGCTCAGGTAAATATGCCAAGAGTACTTTTTTGTCATCATCCAGGTTCCACATCAAAGCCTTAGTATTTCTTGACAATAACTCAATTAACAAGTTATATTTATGTCACACAAAGCACATACAGTGATCGTGCATTTAATCTGTTAATGTTTTATGGAATGAAATTTTGAGAGAACAAAAATCAAATAAGTATTAGACAGAGTTGCGTGCGTCATGAAGTTCTCTGTAATATACAACCATACATGCCTCATTCTTTGTCTTGAAGAATAAAAGTAGCAAAAAGTTTAGAGGAATATATTTTAAAGACAAAACTACATTCTGTCATAAAATATACAGTAACATAGAACTATGCATACATTTGCTCTCGTTTATATATGATTAGCCTGAGTTTTAAGACAATGCATAGAGAGGACAGCTATCAGACAGACAAAGCTTCACTCAAGTGGTAAAAGACAAGAGTCAATTAGCATTATTTCACAAGGTAAATTTTTGTTCTTATGAATTTTGAGATGACGGAATACATAATGAGAATTAATAAAAGTCACAAAACTACACAAGGTCACATTCTTAGCACTAGATGACCACATAGTTAACTTTTTTATTATTCTAATGCTGCATTGAATCAACAAAAGCATAATACTATATTCCTGTCATAAAATGCATAACAAGTTCCATATAAGCACATTCAATTAACTTTTGTCCTTTTTGTTGACTATCTCTTTCCACCAGGGACTGACAGGGCTGAGTGTGAATGACGGGTGTGGGAGTGTGTGGTGCTTGGTCTGGACCTTCCTTTATGGGGTTGCTGGCCTGGTATAGAGATAGACAGATAGATAGTTGATATGATTGTTTACGGTAGATTGACAGCTGTGAAGGAAGGTAGCAAGTTGATTACTGTGGGTGGTTTATATCCCAAAATGAGAAGGTAGGGGAAGGTATGTTACCCAATTAATCTGGTAATCCAAATTTTGAAATGGATGTGAAAAAGTAGGATGTATAGTATAAGAGTATTTTATTGTATTACAAGTAACAAGTATATGCTACACACACACACACACACACACACACACACACACACACACACACACACACACCCAGTAGCTCAGTGGTTAGAGCGCTGGCTTCACAAGCCAGAGGACCGGAGTTCGATTCCCCGGCCGGGTGGAGATATTTGGGTGTGTCTCCTTTCACGTGTAGCCCCTGTTCACCTAGCAGTGAGTAGGTACGGGATGTAAATCGAGGAGTTGTGACCTTGTTGTCCCGGTGTGTGGTGTGTGCCTGGTCTCAGGCCTATCCGAAGATTGGAAACAATGAGCTCTGAGCTCGTTCCATAGGGTAACGTCTGGCTGTCTCGTCAGAGACTGCAGCAGATCAAACAGTGAAACACACACAGGCACACGCACACGCGCGCACATTGTTTAGCTTGACAAATTTACAACTTTACGATGATGAAAAAAACATGATGCGTGAAGTGAGATGAGTGATATATGGAACTTAATTTATTTTATATTCTTACAAACTTAATGTAGATTTCCTCAAAACAGCAAACTGAGATCCATAAAACTTGTAATTCCTGAACTCAGCTCAACTCAACTATTCATTTCTCATTCCAGGTCACAGCCACACATGGATTTCCTTTGACATTCTCATAAACTTCACTCATATCTCTTAAACAGAAAGCCAAGGTGGACAGAATTAGTGATCCATTGTATTAGACAGCCACCAATCGTTATTCAGTTTAGGTCACACATTTACCATTCACTCAAACTTCACATTCTCAAAAGCAGAAAGCCCAAGGTCCACAAAATTAATGATCCTCTGAACTAAGCTAAACTTAACTGTCCACTCCTCATCTCATTTTCATAAACTTCATGCAAATTCCTCTAAACAAACTGAACTGAACTCAACCAGGCATTACCCAACACAGGTCACACAGCCACTCACTCCTATTCTCACAACCTTCAGATTTTCTCCCACTACCTTCAGATTCTCTCTAAACACAGCTAAGTCCAGGAAATTGTTGAGCTGTATAAGACAAGCATTACTCAGCCACTTAGTCATCATCAGCAGGGGAAATGCCAGGGTTCAGTAGTCTTGAGGGTTGTTTAGGTGGCGGTCTTTTGCTGTAACACTAACTTAATTTACATCTCAGTGCTGTACATTGTATATTGGTCAGTAACTCTTAAGGATTTGTACATAAATATATTCATAACGACATTATTTTTACATATGAATAGTTTGTTTTTTTTATATGTATATTTCATATTTTCTGTACTTATATTTCTGTATTTTCCCTTTTTTTTTATCAAATTTTTTTTCATAGGTAGTGGTTCACACACCCACCACATTAGTTTTATGTTTCCCATACTTTTTATAATACTGTCCTCCTATTTTCTTCTACATTACTGTCTGATGAAACACATAACACTTTAACATCTATTGCCACCACACTGTATATGCATTTCCCACACTCCTTATGCTTCTTTCCTCCTTTTCTATTTCTATGTACATATACAGTATATTACCACTGATATGGCCACTTGCTACATTTGTTACAATTGTGTTCAGAAACTGAGTAACCAGCATTAATTTCTACTGTATTGGAGTGTTTTTCTTTCAGTCTTAATCCTTTGACTGCTCTGGGTTCTGTTTAAGCTTAGAAGAATAGTCTGGTACAAGTATTGAGTCATAGTTTTGATAGATTCCACTGACGACATAGGAGTAATTGATTAGTTAGAACCTTTAAATGCCTTTGTTCCATTTCAGCCCATTGATATTGTGTATAGTTACTCAAACAGGTGTGTGTTATCAGCAGTTAAAGTGTTAGGTTCTCTGATTTGCTGACAGTCTTAGAAAACCTGACTGGCATTTCAACAGGTAAGAGAACCAAATATAGATATGGTAGAAGAAAGTATTATATGCTATTTGGCTTGTGAACATGACTGCCAAATTGAATGACATTACTCGCTCCTCCTCCTCCATAACAAACAGAAGTCATTTATAAAAGGTTTACACAGCAACAAGACAGTCACATCTGTTTCTCAGTGACACAGCTTCACACGCCTTCTTTTATCCTTATATCTTCCTATGATTGCCGTGAATGTTAATGTTTTATGCTGTTAGATTTACACTCAACACACTCACTGGCCAGGTGACCCCAGACTTGATTGAAGACAGGTATTGACAGGTGATTAGACATGTGGCTTAGCATGGTGTTGATTGCATAATAGAGCAAGTGTACAAATTATTGGTAAGGTTATAAGCTCGTGTTACTCATGTGAAAGATTGTGTTACGTTCTTTGTGCCTTTCAGTGGTCTGGTGTGTCCATGGCGGTGTCAGGTTTAGAAAGGGAGAAGGTTTAAAACTGTATTTCTAAAGTTTTTCATAAATTTTTTACAGGTCTCACAAAAGTGTTCATGAGTGTTTAGTTTTTTGCTGTTAAATCTAAGAATAAAATAGTACATTTATATCTTTGTTTTTTCATTGTCATTTGCAAGCTCTTATTTATTACTCTAAGGATTTCAAGACACTTTTCCAAATTGTGAGTAATCTTTTCGCTTTTTTCTCTTGGGATTGGCACCTCAATGGATCTTCTTATTCCAGAGCCCTTCTTATGTACAAAAGTTGAGTTTTTATTCATGTAATATTATACAATGGTTTTGGTATGTAAGTGCATGGTAACTAACTCACTTATCAGTGTATTGCAAGTAATTTAAATTTCATTGTTCGTACTTATTTGTTAAAATTTACTTTCTATTCTATAATGTGCAAGTTCTTACTAGGTACTGACTGAACATATTACAAGTTCTTATTCAGTCAATGTTATTCAAGTAATCATTTACAATCAATATGAAATAATAATTGCTCCAACCAATACAATTTAAAAAGGTTTGATAAATTTGCAAAATATCCCAAGCAGTCTATCAACATTCTATACAAACAAAGCACAAATGGGCAGTTATGAATATCTAGCTGAGATCACGTGGCAGGTTGAAGTTGTTTACACTCGTAGTGCAACTGCTTGGAGAGAAAGTGCAGTGTCAAGTGGTGATCCTTGCGTGTCACCATTCCCCAGTGCTCCCTCAAGCTTCTCTGCCTTCCGCCACCGCCAGGCAGGTAGCAACGATGGTGAGTACAAAGATGTCACGGAGGTAAGCAGCAACTCTACCTCTTTTATTCCTTGCTACGAAAGTTATTTTAGTGTTAACTTGAGGGAGCTAACGAGACTCGCGTCAGGTTCGGTTGGGTCTCGACTCGAGTATATGTAATGACACGGCCGCCCCTCGTGCTGGTCGTGCTGCCTTGTCACCTGTTTCCTCACTAACGCGCTGCACGTTAGTCCCAGTCATTACTAGTCTTTCACGACCCCAGTCGTAATGGATAAGGTGGTGAGCGTGGGATCGGGCAAATGTCCACGCGTAGGTTCGAATCCCACCACATACCGCTTTGAAGTTTAAAGTTACCTACATGTCAGCATGATATCCAGATTCTAGGTGGTTACACCAAACATGCGCTTGGGTGGTGATATGGACCCTAATATGGGTACCACTGTAAATAAAATTGCCTGCGCCACTAATGGGCGGAAGCTGAACAGTGCTTCCCACATACTCTTCAAGTGTGCCTACAGGCTCTATAGGCCATAACATAAAAAATCTTGCCAACCCGCATCTATATCCAGCTATATGAACCTTTCACACGAGGCGACAACAGTGTAATGTGTAAGCAACATTGCCGCCAGCGATTCACGCAAATTTGCCAGAGAATGGGTTGTGCTCTGGCAACATATCCCTCAACACTCGGACACTGCATGCGTTACGGTATCGTTGTCATTATCATCAGTAATGTACACGCGTGCAGCAATATCAATTTCAATATGTGAAATTCTAAATTGGTTTTGTATAGGGACATTCATTATTGTTGTCTGTATGCATTACTAATAGTGACAAGTATTCACAAAGCACAGTTTCCGATAAGATAACCTTATTTATCGCATGTCAGTGACTACAGTGACACCGGGTGATGGGTGGCATCTAAACACTCCCCTGCATCCACTGCCTTCAGTGAATGAATGACGGCAACTTAAAAGCCAGTGTAACTTAATAGACTTCAAAGCAGAGTAGTTGCGAGCAGAAATGCTACAGAATATAAACCAAAGGAAGGCAGGCAGTGTGGAGGTGCACAGTATTCATGAGAACACTGCTGTTCGGAACCATAGGTCATAAGGGGAACTATATTATGGGACAGCAGAGGTGAGATGACCCTTTGCACTAGTGACTAGTCAATATGAAGTACGCGCCGACACTCATTCGTTGTCGTGTTCGTGATTGGCTCTTTGTTTGGTTAATCTTTCAAGTCTAGGGCCATGTTGTGGGCCAATAGCGGACAGATTATGTTTGGAGTTGGATTCTGAACATACGCAGTTCAGGGGGGGACCGACACCTACATGCTGTCTGTCTACAACATGGCTCAGGACTTGGTTGAAAAATTATAACTCAATCTAGAGATGAAATAACCCGTATATAAAGGGAGGAAAGAGTACTGTACAAAGGAGACAAACGCGACACTGAGATTATAAAGGCTGTTTTTGTGTCTTGCTGGTGTTTAATTACAGTTTATTTTTACAGGTTAGGTTTGAGGTTTTAATTTTCTAGGTCTTCCCAAAAACTTAAAATGTAATTACTTATAAGGTTTACGTTTCTTAATGTTTTTTGTATCTGAAGAGTAGTGTTTATTCAGAGTGAGCTAATTTGTCAAGCGAAGGAGTGAGTGTTGAAGGAAAGAAGGAAGGAAGAAAGTGATGAAGGAAAGAAAGAAGCAGCTAGGGAGGGAAGAAAAGAAGAAATGAGGAAATTAAGAAAAAAAAGGATGTGGCAAAAGAAGGAAAAAATAAAGGAAGTATAGGAAAGAGTGAACAAGGGAAAGAAAGAAGAAAGGAATGAAAGTAGGGAAGAAAGAAATAAGAAAAGGGAGGAAGAAAAAAAGATAGAAATGAGAGAAAGGAGAGGAAGATAAGGAAGAAAGGAAGAGGGCAGAAAAAAAAACAAGGAAGGAAGAAAAAGGACAGAGAGAGAGAGAGAGAGAGAGAGAGAGAGAGAGAGAGAGAGAGAGAGAGATAACGTAAAAGGCGGAAAGATAAATGGACGGACGGAAAAAGAAAAGAAAAAGAAGAAAGAATATGAAAAACGATGAAAGGTGTAGACGTTTACATTAGCATTATTATCACTTTTGTACTCCTTCTCTCTCTCTCTCTCTCTCTCTCTCTCTCTCTCTCTCTCTCTCTCTCTCTCTCTCTCTCTCTGCATATTGAGGCCATAAAAGTTTAATTCAGTCTTTAATTACGTCTGCATTTCCATATATTGAGAGAGAGAGAGAGAGAGAGAGAGAGAGAGAGAGACCAATAGCCCCTCTCTCCTCCAACCACCACCCAAGAGTCGCCAGTAATGAAACGAAGAGGCAACACGAAGGTCGGCCTGGCAGCGAAGGGTTGTGTCGATTGGCCTGTGGTTGTGTCTGGGTCCGGTGGCCGTGTGTGAAAGTCTGGGATGGTCAAGTGTAGGGCGGTTTAATCATAGGCGACACAGAAGGGGGAAGGCAGGCCAAACTAGACTAACCTACACAGGGGAAATACATGGGGAAGGGGTGGATACTCGGGAAATGCGGTCACTGTGTCTAAATACGCGTAAGTTTCCTCAAGGGTTGATGAAATGCTGCAGTGATGAAGGTTCTAAGGTGAAGTTTGATCTATGTTGTAATAATAACTTCCTTCCTTCCTCCTGTGATTTAATTTTGATGTAGCTTGATTAAACGGAACTTGATCTACTGAATGTACGTGTGTGTGTGTGTGTGTGTGTGTGTGTGTGTGTGTGTGTGTGTGTGTGTGTGTGTGTGTGTGTATGTGTGTGTGTTTACGTGAAATGTTTATTGTTGTGGTCTCTTCTTTCTAGTCTAGTTTGATGTAAGTTGAATTTTACTGTGGATAATAATCTCTCTCTCTCTCTCTCTCTCTCTCTCATATGTGGGTGGAAGTATGGAATGTAATAACAGTAACAAGAGAGAGAGAGAGAGAGAGAGAGAGAGAGAGAGAGAGAGAGAGAGAGAGAGAGAGAGAGAGAGAGAGCAATAAGCTGTGGCATTAGACAAGAAATTTCATGGAATTCCAAACAATGAGAAACGAATTAAAGAAGATCAAAGAGTTAAGATAATGTTTCTGGCCACCGAGTAGAGAGAGAGAGAGAGAGAGAGAGAGAGAGAGAGAATTTTTCTCACGCAATGGTAGAATTTAACACGTAGAGGTAAAACCATTTTTTTTTCTTTCGCTTTGTTTTACTTAGTATATTAATTCACATATTTATCTAAGTATTAAATTTTTACCATTGCGTGAGAAAATACTCTCTCTCTCTCTCTCTCTCTCTCTCTCTCTCTCTCTCTCTCTCTCTCTCTCTCTCTCTCTCTTTACTTCTCCTTTCTTCTTGTCGCTCTTTCTTATAAACACACACAACACCTTCTCTGTATGTCTTTCCTTTCACTTTCCCTCTCTCTTCCACCTCCTCTCTTTCTCCCTTTATTTCCCTCTTCTTTCCTTCATTCCTCTTTATAAATACACACATCTCCTTTCATGGCTTTCTCCTCCTTCTCCCTTTCTGCCACCGCCACCTGCACCACCCTTTGCTCACACCTTATCTCATTTATGTATCTCTCCTTTTATTCTACACTCAACCATTTGTGAATTATCCTCTCATTTGCCTTTTTTCTCTCTCCATTTTTCTGTTTCTACTTCGTTCAATCCCTCCTTTATTTTTTCTCTCTTTTCTCTTTGCTTCCGTTTCTGCATCTCTTCATTTTATTTCATGTTCTGCTCTTCCTGATTTCTTCCCTCGTCATTTTGCTCCTTTTTTTTTTTTTTTTTTGTCTATTTTTTTCTCTTTCTGCTTCATAATTTCCTCTTTTGTTTGATGTTAACGTTTTATGATCTCTCTTATCATATTTATCATCAGGTTCTTCTTTCTCCTCCTTATTTTTCTTCTCCTTCTTCGTCTATTCCTCCTTTTCTTCCATTATTCTTGTTTTTTTTTCTTTATCATCATCTTGTATCCTTTTCGTCCTCATTTTTTTTCTTTCCTCTCCTTTCATTTGTCTATTTCAGATTTGGTTTAACTCTTGGATATTTTTCTTAACTCATCCGTCATTCATTTATTCTCTTCCCTTTCAGTTCCTTTCTTTGTCTTCTACGAGGAAAATGGTTTAATTTCGCACTTTTCTTAACTTCTGCTTGTTTATTTTCTGCTGTACGTATTTTATCGCTATAATTGTGCATTTTCTTAAACTTTCCACACACACACACACACACACACACACACACACACACACACACACACACACACACACACACTTAATCATAAATCTTTCACTATATTCCTCCTCTTCCTACGTTCCTTGTTAGGTACGAATAATTTCACTAATCTTATCACCTCATATATATTTTTTTGAGTTTTTCGTACCCGAGTGGTGGTGGTCAGATATCCATTCCCTCCTCTCCTCTTCCTCCTCCTCCACCACCCTCTAATACGTTTATTATATACCCACTGCTAGTCAGCCAGTCTTTCCCGCCCTCCTCACGCTCGTCTCTCTATTACGCTCCATCACATCAACACTCTCGCCTCACCATCTCTCTCTCTCTCTCTCTCTCTCTCTCTCCTGTATTTATGGCGATCCTTCCTACTGAATAATGTATCTTGTATTACCAGCCCCTCCTTTGCAGCCAACGTCCATCAGATATTTTTCACTACCAGTTACTCCGTTCATTCCAGTTCAAGTCTCTCTCTCTCTCTCTCTCTCTCTCTCTCTCTCTCTCTCTCTCTCTCTCTCTCTCTCTCTCTCTCTTCTATCTATCGCTTGTTTAATTCACTCGCCAGACTTACCTATCCGCGCTGCAAGGAAGGAAAGACACGGGAAGTAGTGATTTTTTTCTCTTGGTATAGCTT
>NC_059264.1:10638177-10643177 GCF_017591435.1 Portunus trituberculatus | reverse complement strand
TTCTTTTGAACGTGAACACATTTCCTATATCTTTTATACACGAGGGCAAGGCGTTCCATAATCGCGGACCTTTTACAGAAATTGATCTCTGGCCGTTGTCAGTGCTAGTTCTGGGTATATACAGTAGATTGTGTTGCCTCGTGTTTGTCTGGTTTACATCATTCACACTTGGAAAGGTGACAAGCCAACTAGGATATTTCTTTTTTAGAATATTGAACATAAAAACACATTGCTCGTAATCACATTTTTTGCTAATTTGTAGCCATCTTAATTCATTTAAAATAGGAGAAGCATGGTCATACTTAGATCTATTACCCACAGCCACTTTGGCAGAAAAATTTTGTATTTTTTGTACTCTTTTTAGCTGAGTTTTATTGGTGGTGCCCCACACCGTCATGCCGTAGTTAATCAAGCTAAGGACGAGTGTCTGTATCACAGTTGTTCTGGCTTAGTACTAAACAAGTTTCTTATGCGATTAATATACATAAGAGAGAGAGAGAGAGAGAGAGAGAGAGAGAGAGAGAGAGAGAGAGAGAGAGTCTGATGTGTTGCATTTATTTATTTACACGTATTTTATTGTATTTATTTCTCTTTTTCTCTTATTTTTTGTTTTTTTTGTTTCCATGTTTATTTGTAGTCCATCTATGGTTTTATTGGTGTTAATCTCTCTCTCTCTCTCTCTCTCTCTCTCTCTCTCTCTCTCTCTCTCGTTTTTAATGAATTTACGTCCTGGTCTAAATTAAATTTAAGGAAATGGAGATCGAGAGAGAGAGAGAGAGAGAGAGAGAGAGAGAGAGAGAGAGAGAGAGAGAGAGAGAGAGTAAAACTAACTCCTCTTTCTTCTCTTACACAGACTGCCCAGGATAAACTAAATGACTCTGAGAGGAGGAGGAGGAGGAGGAGGAGGAGGAGGAGGAGGAGGAGGAGGAGGAGGAGGAGGAGACAAGTGACAAGGGACATGACAGAGAGAAGAAAAGAGATGGAGAAAGGGTGGAAATGAGACTTATGGAGCAAGAGAGAGAGAGAGAGAGAGAGAGAGAGAGAGAGAGAGAGAGAGAGAGAGAGAGAGAGAGAGAGAGTCAATTAGCCAGTCAGTTAGCCAGTCAGTTAGTCAGTCAGTCAATATCCTTCCACTTTAACCTAAAAGAAAAAAAATGAATGAATGAATAGAATCCTTACAGTTAAAGAAAAACTCACAAAAAAGAGAAAAAAAAATGAAAAATAGGAAAAAAGTAAAAGAAAAACAGAAATATACTCATAAAAACAGTGACGATGAAGCTGAAAATGAGGAAAATCAATGGGCAGTGTTAAAGGAGAGGAAGAAAATGACCTCCGTAAACTGCTGGTGATTTATTGGCAGATCAGGAGGAGGAGGAAGAGGAGGAGGAGGAAGAGGAGGGAGGAGGAGGAGGAAATAAAAACCGGAGGAAGAAGGAAAATCAAGAGTATAAAGTTGAAGGCGATGAAAAAGATGGGAAGCAGTAAGGACCGAAGGAGGAGGAAGAGGAGGAGGAGGAAGAGGAGGAGGAGAGAAAAAGTTGAAGGGAGGAAAAAAATAAGGAAAGTAGTAGAAGGAGGAGATAAAAGAGAGGGAGAAGAGAGAAGGTTAGAAGAAGAAAAACAAGAAGAAGAAGAAGAAGAAGAAGAAGAAGAAGAAGAAGAAGAAGAAAGGAAAAGCCTTCCAACAACAAAAATGAAAACAAAAATAAATATGAGAACAAAAGGAAATAAGAAAATAAGAAGAACAAAGCAGGAGAATAAGGAGGAGAGCTATTGAGGGAGAATAAAAGAATAAAGAAGGAAGGAAGGAAGGAAAGAAAAAGAAAAAAGAAAGGATGGGAGGAAGCAAGAAACGAAGGATGATAATGAAGAGAAAAAAGAAGAAAAGGAAGAAATAAAATAGATGGAGAAAAAATGTAAAAAAAGTAAAAGGAAGGAAAGAAGAGAAGAAGAAAAAAAAGGAAGAAACGATTAGGATGAAGTAAAAGAAGAAGAAAATAAGACGAGGAAGAAAAAAGAGATATAGTGAAGAAGAGTGAAAAACAACAAAAAAAGAAAAGAAAACTAGAGGAAGGAAGGCATGAAGTAACAAGAGAAGAAAAACGGAGAAAAGTCGTGGAGCAGGAGGAAAAAGAGGAGGAGGACGAGGAAGAAGAAGAAGAGGAGGAGGAGGAGGAGGAGGAGGAGGAGGAGGAAGGTAGGGACGAAATGCAAATGAAAAGCAAAGGATAAAAAAATATCTTCCAGTTTTACGACCAAAGTTCATAAAGATTCTTAATGACGTGAAATCAATTGACTAGTAGTAGTAGTAGTAGTAGTAGTAGTAGTAGTAGTAGTAGTAGTAGTAGTAGTAGTAGTAGTAGTAGTAGTAGTAGTAATAGTAGTAGTAGTAGTAGTAGGGGACGATGTAAAGGAAGGAAAGAGAATAGGATTGAATGATTAACTGTGTGACTTAGTGATTTAAGGCACAGTAATTCAATCAGGCAGTCAGTCAGTCAGAGAAGGAGGAGGAGGAGGAGGAGGCGGAGGAGGAGGAGGAGGAAGAAGAGGAGGAAGAGGTGTGACAGAAGGAAGAAGAAGAAGAAGAAGAAGAAGAAGAAACTCAATATTTTTTTAACGAATCGTCAAAATGAGAACGAGAGAGAGAGAGAGAGAGAGAGAGAGAGAGAGAGAGAGAGAGAGAGAACAAGGAATATGTAATTGTGAGTGAATGGATATTATCATTTGTTTTTTCTCTGTCATCATTTCCTTTTATGATCTCTCTCTCTCTCTCTCTCTCTCTCTCTCTCTCTCTCTCTCTCTCTCTCTTTCTTTTCACAAAACACGTCACGGTGTGTAATGTGTGTGTGTGTGTGTGTGTGTGTGTGTGTGTGTGTGTGTGTGTGTGTGTGTGTGTGTGTGTGTGTGTGTGTGTGTGTGTGTGTGTGTGTGTGTGTGTGTGTGTGTGTGTGTGTGTGTGTGTGTGTGTGTGTGTGTGTGTGTGTGTGTGTGTGTGTGTGTGTGTGTGTGTGTGTGTATTTACTTTGCAGAATTACATCGTTTTCCGCTATTCTTTTTCATTAAGCCATATTTATTTGTCTGCCTCTTATTTGCTTGTAATTTGGTAACCTTTTCTTTTCTCCCTTTCTTTATCATGTAAGACGGACTATCAAAAGGAAAAAAAAAAACGTAAAAAATGTCAATGAATGTGCAAGTCTCTATTAAATCCAGTATATCAAAATTAAGAATGAAAGCGTCTTGAAACCTCCTTTTTGAAATACTGAAGCAGGCAGGGAGTTCCAGAATTTACCGGTGAAATGAATGAAATATTGAGAACGCACAGCTCTCACAGCACAAAGGTGGACAGAATAAATGTGAGAGGAAACTGAATATCTGGTGCAGTGAGGCCGTGTTAGGAGGAGAGGCATGGAGTTAAAGATAAGATGAAGAGCGAACGTGAAAATAGAAGTAAAAGATAGCGAGAGATTTAACACTGCAACAAAGAGAAGGAGAGAAAATGAAGACCGTTAGAAAATAAAAGATGAAGCTGATAAGACGAAATACTTTGGATTCCACCACATTAAGGAGAAGAACACGAATGAAAACCACCATTTACATGACACATACTCCATACATAGGCGGATATAGCACTTGTACATAATCAACAGAGGGCGAAGAGGACAGAAAACAGAAGAGGGAGAATAATTAAACATATCTGAGAGGGAAACGTATTAAGCTCTGTGAATCTCCTTTGTTTCTTCCTTTTTCGCTCTCTCAGGGATAAACAAGAACAGGCACAGCAGGACACAAAAGCAGAAAGGTAAACAAAGCAGAGAACATGATGAAAGGAGCACTACACCCTCGCATATTGCATCTCTGTCTCTCTGTCTCTCTCTGTTTCCTTGTCCTCATCTTCTCTTTCTCCTCATCGGCTTTTGTGTCCAATGTTCTGAATCTGTCCATACTGTGTCTATATTTGTCTGTCTGCTTTAGAGAGAGAGAGAGAGAGAGAGAGAGAGAGAGAGAGAGAGAGAGAGAGAGAGAGAGAGAGAGTACAGAAAAATAAAAATATGTAATGTGCCCTGTTTGATGGTCAGGAAGGAGCTCTCTCTCTCTCTCTCTCTCTCTCTCTCTCTCATCGTGTCCTGCCCTCCCTTCTTAAGTCATAAAATCTTACGTTACAGCAAACAACATTTCTCTTCAACCACTGACAGCAGAGAGAGAGAGAGAGAGAGAGAGAGAGAGAGAGAGAATTTTTTATCTACTTGTTTATAGTGTCTTGAGTTATTTACTTTTTTATTTTGTTTTTTAAATATTTTTTATGAATTTTTCGATCTGTCGCTTATTCTATGTTCGCAAATATCTTTTCTTCATCTCTCTCTCTCTCTCTCTCTCTCTCTCTCTCTCTCTCTCTCTCTCTCTCTCTCTCTCTCTCTCTCTCTCTCTCTCCGACCTCTACTCGGAAACATATTCTTTCTCTCTCATCAGTTTTCATTCAACATCGTTTAAAAAAAAATATGTGGCTTTAGCAATTTTATCCTTCTTTTTCCCTCCCATCCATTCCTAAACCAGCAAGTGAATATATGCAATCAGGCGAGGTGGGAAATTCTTTTTTTTCTGTCTTCCCTTATTTTTTTTTCCTCAGTCATGTTCATATTTTTTTTTTTTTGATTTAGTATCGTATTTTTTATATATATATTTTTTTTGTATTTTGTTTTTGATTCTTGTAGTTGTTATATATATACATACAGTCTCATAGGGCCAACATATCTGCTGCTGTTTGTTTCTATTTTTTTTCTTTTTATTTATGTATTTTATGAGTTCATCTTCTCTTTCGTAAGTGTTTGTTCACAAGTCCTAATCTGTTAATTTGCTTTTTTTTTTATATTTTCAAGTTCTATAACACAAACTTTTTTTTAACAAATGTGTCACCTTTTTTTTTTTTTTACCACAAACAATCAACTTCTGACACAAATTGTTACCTTCAAACGAAACTCTAAACACTTAACAATTCATTCTAA
>NC_059264.1:10598177-10633177 GCF_017591435.1 Portunus trituberculatus | reverse complement strand
TGTAACACTGTATCCTCTCTCTTTTTATAGAAGAAAACACACACACACACACACACACACACACACACACACACACACACACACACACACACACACTTCTCTCCCAATCACTCTTCAATTGCCTGTATCCTTTGAAAATACCTGAATGAAACCAGAGCACACTCTTAAAATAGGAAATGGTGGCTGCTTTTCCCCCAGCCCTGAGACACACGTGGGCTGGGAGAATGCTGCAGGGTGAAGGAACGCAACGTATGAGAGACGTGGCTAGTGGTGGTGGTGGTGGTGGTGGTGGTCGTGGCCAAGTTGGAGATATTAAGGTCTTTCAAAGGTTCACATATTGGCGACGGGGCGTAAATTGCTGGCGACTGCGTGGAAGTGAAGGGATGGAATAGAGTTTAAAAGATGAGAATGAAATGATGGATGGTGTGTTGCAGGTGGCAGGACTAGTATTAGATGTAAAAGAACGTGAAATGAGAGAAGTTTCAACAAGACATCAGGATTAAACGTACTTGAACGAACATAAGAGAAGAAGAGTAGCTGCACCAAGACAGTTGACCTTCCACCTGACAGTACCTCTATAATACATACCTGTAGAAACACAAGAAAGCAATGAACATGCAACAAAACAGACCTGCAGTTGGCAGTCCCTGTACAAAACTTACTTACGTAAAGGAATAAAGATTGCAATAAAGTTGCAATGAGCTGTCTTATGAACTCTTCTTCTGACTGACTGTCTTCAGCCTCTTTCCCACCGTCGCAATGTTGCTATTTTCATGCCAACTGCTCCTTTGATCTTGCTAACTGCATGCCTCTACTCCTTCCCCGGCTTCTCTGCACAAGACTTACTTCTTTCATTCTCTAATGCAAGAATTAACCAGTACTCTCAATCATTCACTCCTTTCTCTGATAAACTTTTGAACTTCCTAACTGCTTCTGCATTTCCATTTTCCTATGAGCATAACTCATATAAGAGGGAGGTTTCAAGACATTTATTCCATTCTTTTGGCTAACTCTCTCGTGCATGCTCGGGACTGGTACCTAATTGGGCCTTATGTTTAGTCGTTTTATTTATTTATTTATTTATTTGACTTCAAAAGAAGATACATAGGACACTTTAAACATATTTCACTCGTCCATAAAATTTATTTGAAACTAAAAAAACAGTTTAGAAATTACATCATTATAAACTTTAGAATATTAAACGAAAGGAATAAATCATAAGTAAACAAGGGAAATCTTACAGCTACCTAAACAATTTCAAAATTATACATAGATTAAAGCATACATTTTGAAATTATACAAATGTCATTTTTTAAATTACACTGTCGTGCAACTAAAATGGAGCAAGTAGCAAATTTAAAACATAATTGTCAAATGAATTTTCACTTGCCAGAAGGGTACGGACACTGTCAGATAACCCATCATTATCCATTCTCTGAAGTTTTATTTCATATTTGGCCTTCTTTGCATAGCTAGAGTCAAACAGATATTTCTTTAAGTTTACATTGTACTTTGAACAGATGTCCCTCGCTCTTCCAAGTAAGCCTGTTAATACGAATTCCCTTTCATTCAAAACTTTATTATAGCAATATATATAAAAAGCATCTTGCTCTTGAGTTATTATGAAAAATCTGGCATAATAGGTCAATATTCATTGCATCCACAATAGACTCCATTGAGGGTATCCTTAAGGCTTTCAATAAGGGTTTACTTCTACAGTATTTATGTAGTCCGAACATAGCCTTTACAAGTTTTCCTTGCATGGACTCTAACTCATTCATACGTTTTTTATCGATCTTAACAGTATTCAATCCATATGTCATTACAGGTCTAATTGTGGTTTTCCAGACATAAGAAGCTGTGTCAACATTAGTTTCAAAGTTGAACAACCCTGCTCCTTGTAGTGCGTAAAATGCTTTTCTGCAGGCACTACTGCGTTCATTAACATGAGCGTGAGGTTTTCTATGGGAAAGATTCACTCCCAGGTATTTCAACACATCACATTCTTTCAAAATATCTCTATTTAGGTGCCATACAGGACGCTCCGTAAAATAACATTCCCCAAATATGATACATTCAGTCTTGCTAGGATTAAAAGACAAGCCATGATTATTTACATACTCATTTGAAACTTCAATCATTTGCTGCAGACCTGTGACAGTTAGACTACGTAAAAGAATATCATCTGCATAACTAAAAACATTAAAAGACTTGGAGCCAATAACAACTCCATCATTATATGCTAATAAAGTATTCACAAGATCTTTGTAAAATAGGTTAAATAAAAAAAGATGTTAGCCCACCTTGGCGAGTACCTCTAGAGACTTGGATATCATCAGATAAATATGTTCCCCACTTAATTTGTACCGTAATTGATGTGTACCACGTAAGCAAAGTAGCCCAGCAATCCTTAGGAATCGCTCCCATTGCCTTGTAGAAAATTACCTCATGAGGTATCGCATCAAACGCTCCCTGGGCATCTAAAGAACATGCAATTACCGGTGAGCCTCTGATTTTACAATATGAGATAACATCTTGCGCTAGCACAGCAGCCATATTTGTACTCCGTCCTGTGACAAATCCAAATTGTTGGTCATTCATTTCATAACCCCCACAGTTATCTAGAATATACAATTCAAGTATCTTAGAAAATACAGTAGAGACGGTAACTGGTCTGTACTTCCCAGGGGCCGATGGGTCAAGGGTTGCCTTTTTAAGTATGGATATAAGGAGGCCCTATGTAAATGACTTGGGCACTACATGCACAGGGTAAGCATGCATCCTAATAGAACTGTAACGTGGCTGTCTATGGCATATTTTAAATGTTCTGCCATTATGCCATCCATTCCAGGAGAGCAACCATTGTTTAAAGAAGATAAATAATGTAAACTCCTTGCCATCTTAGCCCATATATTTTCCAGTAGCAATACCTGGCAGATCCACACCAGGTGAAGGCTTCAGGTTCCCTTGGATTGGTTAAACTCACTCAAAAACTAAGCCTTAAAGCTCCACCCACTTGACCCTCCCCTCCTGGTCCATGCCCTGTCCCTCCTCGTGACCTCAGAATGTGTGTGTAATTCACTGTTTGATCTGCTGCAGTCTCTGACGAGACAGCCAGACATTACCCTACGGAACGAGCTCAGAGCTCATTGTTTCCGATCTTCGAATAGGCCTGAGACCAGGCACACACCACACACCGGGACAACAAGGTCACAACTCCTCGATTTACATCCCGTACCTACTCACTGCTAGGTGAACAGGGGCTACACGTGAAAGGAGACACACCCAAATATCTCCACCCGGCCGGGGAATCGAACCCTGGTCATCTGGCTTGTGAAGCCAGCGCTCTAACCACTGAGCTACCGGGCCGTGTGTGTGTGTGTGTGTGTGTGTGTGTGTGTGTGTGTGATCTTTGTTTTTATTTCATTTTCTCAGTTCACATAGCAAATATGGAGTAGGCAGTAGTCACCTGCCGCCCGGTGGAATACTCCAGGAGAGGTACTTACGGGGATGTAGGCAGTGCTGCAGACTGAGTGATTCCCCGTGTCCTCTCTTCCCGGTTCCCTTTGTGGTCTCATTTATACAATTGAGCAGCTGCAGCCTGCCCTCTAAAGACAACTTCTACTACTTCCTACACTACACTACAACACCTTACACTTTTACACTCTCTTCAAATCAAAATTTAATAATGGCTTCACCACGCCCTGCCTCGGAGTCCCCTCTGGGAGGGACCATAAATGTCCCCAGGTCGGACTGCCCTCTGCTGTCGACCTTGGGTGTCTTGACACTTCATCTAATACTTTCACTATCAATTTCTGCAACATTCGTGGCCTTCGTTCTAATTTTCAATCTGTGGAACACCACCTCTCCTCTACTAAACCTCATCTTCTCTTCCTAACCGAAACACAGTTGTCTGTGACTACTGACAGCAGCCCCTTTTCTGTTCCCTCCTACTTGCTCTATCCTCATTTTCAATCCAAAGCTGGATGTTGCGCATACGTGCGTAACGACACCACTTGCTCTCGTGCCCACAATCTTGAATCTTCAGAATTTTCTACCATCTGGCTAAGACTTCAATGTCACTCTCTAACTAAATTCATCTGTGCTGTATACCTCTCACCTAATTCCTCTGACTATGTAAAATTCTTTGACTATTTGACTTCCAAGGTGGAGCACATCTTATCTCACTTTCCTTTTGCTGAGATCTCCATTTTAGGGATTTCAATGTTCACCACCAGCTTTGGCTTTCATCTTCTTTCACTGACCAACCTGGTGAACAAACCTTCAACTTTGCTATCCTTCATGACCTAGAGCAGCTAGTGAAGTTCCCTACCCGTATTCCTGACCGCCTTGGAGACACGCCCAACATTCTTGATCTTTTCCTAACCTCCAACCCTTCTGCTTACTCTGTTAAACTTTCCTCTCCGTTGGGCTCCTCCGACCACAATCTAATTTCCGTTACCAGTTCTATCACTCCAGTGCAGCCTCAGGACCCGCCTAAGCGGAGGTGCTTCTGGCATTTTAACTCTGCTAAGTGGGAGGAACTAAGGCAGTACTATTCTGATTTCCCTTGGGATGATTATTGTTTTCATGTCAGAGATCCTTCTCTTTGTGCCGAGCGCATAACAGAGGTGATTATCTCTGGCATGGAGCTATACATTCCTCATACTTTCTCTAACCCTAAAGCTAAAAAGCCTTGGTTTAACTCTGCTTGTTCTCGTGCTGTCAATGATAGAGAGGCGGCTCACAAACGGTTCCGTAGCCATCCAACTGCTGAAACTCATGCCCTATATATTTCTGCCCGTAATCATGCCAAATCTATTCTCCAACTTACTAAAAACTCTTTCATCAATAGAAAATGTCAAAGTCTTTCCAATTCTAACTCCTCTCGAGATTTCTGGCATCTAGCCAATAATATCTCTAACAACTTTACTTCTTCGTCTTTCCCTCCTTTACTTCATCCAGATGGCTCTACAGCTGTCTCTTCTTTTCTAAAGCTGAACTCTTCGCTCAAACCTTTGCTACCAACTCAACTTTGGATGATTCTGGGCATATTCCTCCTACTCCTCCACCCTCTGACTACTTCATCCCTAAAATTAAAATTCTTTATAAAGACGTTTTCCTGGCCCTCTCTGGCCTTGATTCTCGGAAGGCTTACGGTCCGGATGGAGTCCCTCCTGTTGTTCTCAAAAACTGTGCTTCCGAACTCGCTCACTGCCTGGTCAAACTCTTTCATCTGTGTCTCTCTACTTCTATTTATCCTTCTTGCTGGAAGTTTGCTCACATTCAACCTGTCCCTAAAAAAGGTGACCACTCCAATCCTTCTAACTACCGCCCTATAGCTTTGATTTCCTGCCTTTCTAAAGCCTTTGAGTCTATCCTTAATAGGAAGATAATGAGGCATCTATCAGCTCACAACCTTCTCTCTGATTGCCAGTATGGTTTCCGTAAAGGCAGATCTACTGGTGATCTTCTTACTTTCCTAACTGAATCTTGGTCATCCTCTTTAGGGACTTCGGTGAAACCTTTGCTGTCGGCCTTGACATATCGAAAGCCTTCGATAGAGTCTGGCACAAATCTTTAATTTCTAAACTACCCTCCTACGGATTCTATCCTTCTCTCTGTACCTTCATCTCCAGTTTCCTTTCCGATCGTTCTATTGCTGCTGTAGTAGACGGTCACTGTTCTTCCCTAAAACTATCAACAGTGGTGTTCCACAGGGTTCTGTCCTATCACCCACTCTCTTTCTATTATTCATCAATGATCTCCTAAATCTGACTCAATGCCCTATCCACTCCTATGCTGATGATACCACCCTGCATTATTCAACAGCGTTCAACAGACGCCCAACCCAACAACAATTAAATGACTCAAGGCGAGATGCTATAGGACGCCTAACTTCTGATCTTTCACTTGTTTCTGATTGGGGCAGAGAAAACCTGGTTTTGTTCAATGCCTCAAAAACTCAATTTCTACAACTATCTACTCGACATAACCTTCCAGACAACTATCCTCTCTTCTTCAATAACACTCAACTTCCCTCTCCTCTACATTAAACACACTCGGTCTATCCTTCACTAAAAATCTAAACTGGAAATTTCACATCTCTACTCTTGCTAAATCAGCTTCCAAGAAGTTAGGTGTCCTATGGCGTCTTCGTCCATTTTCTCTCCCTCCCAGCTGCTTGCTCTGTACAAGGGCCTTATCCGCCCGTGTATGGAGTATGGCTCTCATGTCTGGGGGATCCACACACAGCTTTACTAAACAAGGTGGAATCTAAAGCTTTTCGTCTTATCAACTCTTCTCCTCTAACTGACTGTCTTGATTCTTTAAGTCACCGCCGCAATGTTGCATCTTTATCTGTCTTCTACCGCTGTTTTCATGCTGTCTGCTCTTCTGAACTTGCTAACTGCATGCCTTCCCCCTCCTGCGGCCTCGCTGCACAAGACTCTCTACTTCTTCTCATCCCTATTCTGTCCATCTTCCTAATGCAAGAGTTAACCAGTATCTTCACTCCTTCATTCCCTACACTGGTAAACTCTGGAACTCTCTACCTGTGTCTGTATTTCCACCTGCCTATGACTTAAACTCTTTCAAAAGAGGAGTGTCAAGACACCTCTTACGTTAACTGGACCCTCCTTTTAGATTTTTTTGTTTTTTCTCTTTCTACTTTCATCTTAACAGGGCCTGGCAACCAGCGGGATTTTTTTTTTCCAACACTTTGTTTGCCCTTGGCCAGTGCCCTTGTAATGTAAAAAAAAAAAAAAAAAAAAAAAAATATAGCATAGCAATCTCTCTGATCCTCCTCCTCCTCCTCCTCCTCCTACTCCACAACAACCACCATCCTCATCCTCATCCTCCTCCACAACAACCACCATCCTCATCCTCATATATATATATATATATATATATATATATATATATATATATATATATATATATATATATATATATAGAGAGAGAGAGAGAGAGAGAGAGAGAGAGAGAGAGAGAGAGAGAGAGAGAGATTTTATCCGTTGAGGTGACGACCTGATAAGCTTCTTCCTTAGGTCAAGAGGCGGAAGACTCAAAGTCGTAAAGGTGTGAAATATTTTGTTAATCCTCGCTTCCATCACTACCACTCTCTCTCTCTCTCTCTCTCTCTCTCTCTCTCTCTCTCTCTCTATATATATATATATATATATATATATATATATATATATATATATATATATATATATATATATATATATATATACAGAGAGAGAGAGAGAGAGAGAGAGAGAGAGAGAGAGAGAGAGAGAGAGAGTGGTAGTGATGGAAGCGAGAGGATTAACAAAATATTTCACACCTTTTACGACTTTGAGTCTTCCGCCTCTTGACCTAAGGAAGAAGCTTATCAGGTCGTCACCTCAACGGATAAAATCTCTCTCTCTCTCTCTCTCTCTCTCTCTCTCTCTCACACACACACACACACACACACACACACACACAAACACACACACATTATTGACATTATTACCTTCTTACCATGCGGGCCGAAACCACCTTATCACGGGCTACAGTCGACATAACCGTTCTATATCTGACGTCGGTTTCTGCCTTAGCACGACGCCTGGTGTCACTAAGGGTCAATGAGTCTTCCCAATTTTCAAACTTATTCCTGAAATGATGTTCTAATGCTTGATTTGTAATATAATTTGTATATTTGATTTTTTTTACTTCTGCTTATTCTATTCCAAAATTTTTCTTTAAATTACCATTTTTGTATATAAAAAAAATTCAGATGAGAAGTTAGGTCGTGTAAATCAGTATTAATTACTCTCCTACAAGCAGCTTGATATGACTTTTTTGCTAACTTGTAACAGGCATAAACTTGGCCCTCACGCGGCCTATCACATGACTTCCATATCCTGAACCAGAATCGTTGTCTATCTCTAGTAACGGTGCAGTCGTGATTCCACCACTTTTTGCTCTGGTAACGCCCTAAATATCTGTTAGGAGCATCTAATACTGCCTTTGTATAAGAATCATGCATAATTGTACTCAGCTGTTCACACATGGAATCAATAACTAATTTTGCCTCATCATGTGTGTTAACCGTTGAAACATCAATAATCGGCAAGTTCCTTGAAGCCTCCTTCATATTTTGAGAATAGCGATTCCTAACTTGAGAATCTGACCAATTAATGAGGGGATAGGAAGGCATTCTAGAGCCATTACCAAAAGCGTTATCTTGGGAGTTCACATTCAGTTTCACACATATTGACATCGGGAAATGATCACTTACATTGTTCTCCAACTCTGACATAATATAACAACTTTTGATATTACTCGCAAAATATTGAGGTATAAAAATGTGATCAATATATGACCTAGAATTAGCATTAAAATACGTGTAATTGCAATTCTGATCAAACATAAAATTTGACACGCACAGATCATTCCCTGAAAGAAAGTCATGCAGTAAATAGATATGATTGTTAAATGGATGTCGTCTGTACCAATATTTATTCAGCATGTTTTGGAATGGTAGAGGAGCATTCATGTCCCCCACAACAACAAAAAGGACCCGTCACGTTATCAATAGCAGACTGTAGTTTGTCAAGGGTATCATTGTAAAGTTGTAATTGATCACTTCTCCCGTTGTGGAAAGGCATGTATACTCCAAATACTGTGAGTATAACTTGTTGACAAGAAATCAGCTTAACACCTGTTATCCTGTCATTGTCCATATGTAAGGGCACATAGGTGACATTAGGAATTTTATTACCAATAAAACCCACTCCACCATATGGCCGCCCCACCACTGCTTCTTCAAGATTGACACTGGACTTCATGTGTATCCATCTCTTCTCTACATTATTAAATCGCTCTTCCAAAGCAGACACTTCGTATGGAGTTAGACAGTGTTCACAAAGAAACAATAAGTCACATTTTGGCAATAAATCAAAATCTATAACCCCAAACGATGACTTCAAACCCTTACAATTATATGATATAACAGTAAAATCTTTATCACTGAATTTTATTAATTATGTATATTATCACTCACTACTTTTTCTCCTAGTCCAGATCTAGTGATACTAAAATTTCCTGGAACGATGGTTGTAATCAAACAGTTGCCGAGAAGACTGAGTTCCTCTATGATTATTACTGGTGGTGAATCTCGAGTGTGCAAAGGATCCAGACACTCGATCCTTGGAAGAGGACGACCAATTTTCTACAGGAGTTCATTTTGATAGTGCCGGCGCCAACCATACATGTGTGCCTTCACCGGTTTTTTCCGAAAGGGTCGTATTTGAACACCTGACGGCCAGTGCTCACCATTATAAAGTTTCTCTTCTCCTTCCAAAGAGTCAACATTTATACAGAATGAGGATCTACCTTTAACTCTACAATTGAGCTTAATTACAGCAGAGACATCCCTAACACCAATAGCACTAAGATGTTTCTTCATATACTCAACTGTAGTGCTTTCAGCCATGTGACCCACGTATACTGCTATACATCCCTTTAAGGGGTCACCATTGTTAGCAGCTTTGATTTGAAAGCGGCCAGGTGGAGCTGAGTTTTGTTGTCCTTAGCCAGATTCTCCATTTTACACACAAAAAGAAACATAAAAGAAAAATTCGTTGCTATAAGGCATCATGGATATGCTTGTACAAGAAAACAAGAGATTACAGTAATCCCTCAGATATATACGTGGTAGCTGAATGGAGTGCGTGAAGGAGGATGTAGAGCAGGAAAAAAGATAGACGAAACAGAGGCATAAAATAGAGGCACATGGGGAAAACTTAATCTCAATCACCGATCCTTAATAGAAAGCAAGACACAAGCTGAAGGAAAGAAACAAAGAGGAAGCTATCAGACCTACACATGGCGATCTATCTATATACTTGTTTATCTGTGTATCTTTCTGTTTATTTATCTATCTTTCTACCAGTCTATCTATCTATCTGTCTTTCTATGGCTTGGCTTACTGGTCTGCTCCCTTCTCCGCTTCCTCTCAACTTAACCTTTCATCTTACAGTTCCTCCCCTCTGTGCTCTGTATTTTTATATTCTCACGTGGGTGTTTCGAGAAGCGTCAGGGTGGATAAAAAATAAGAGGAGAAAGAACACAAAGTCGATAAGAGGAAAGAGATAAAGATGCTAAGAGAAACAAACGGACAGAAGAAAAAAAGAAGGAAGGTGATTGAAAAGTATTAGAAAGAGAATGAAGAAGAAAGTATTGGATGGTGAAGAGTATGAAAGGAAAGAGGAGGAAGGACGAATAAAAAGAGATAAAGATAGAATGTGTTTGGAACTTATCAAGGCAATGAGGAAGTAATCCAATATAATGAGGTGACAATAGAGAAGAAATAATAATAACCAAGGTGAGAGAAACGATGGAGATAAATCGAAAATAGTAAAATAGGTTAGGAAAGAAAAAAAATAAGTAAAAGAGTTGGGAGATGGTAATAGAAATGGAATTAAAGATGTCAAAAATAAAGGATGGAACAAGAAGCAGTGAAGAAAGATTGATTAACAGAGAGAGGTAAATAAAAAAAAAAAAAAGCAAAATAGAGCAGATAAAGTGTCGTAGGTGAGGAAACACGTAACATGAGAGAGCAGAGTGATTAGTGGATAAGAAAATTAAGGCCATGAATGATAAAGAACACGAGAAGAAGTAATGAAGAAAGGCTGATGAATAGGGACACATAAAATTTCGAGCAGTTACGAAGACAATGTGCAATAAAAAAAAAAAAAAACACAAAATAAGAAATCAAAAGAGAATGTTAGGTTTGTTTGGTAGATGAAGCTATTAACCTCTGCAGTACCGAGACACGTTTTTATCTTGAGAACTGTGTACGGTTAGACCATTTTATTGACATTAGGAAGGGTCTATGCAGGTCAGAAGATTAATGGCCACAGTCTTCACTATTTTAATCCCTTATATGAGTTCCTGAAGCTGTGTAAAATTACTAAATAATAAGCAGAATATATATGGACACGCTTCATGGTTCTCAAGGGGTTGATGGCGAAGGGAAGATCTAAACGGAGACAGATAAAGAGAACTATTGGTAGAGATATAGACGAGAAAAACACGAGATATGAAGAATTAGGGAGGAGTTATGTGTGTACCAGAAATGTAAACATGCTGAAGATAAAGAAAAATCGATAAACAGAGACATTTAAAGACTGAAAAGTTTGGAAGATCTTTGGGCGGAAAGAACACATGGTATATAACATAAAAGGATATTAGAAATAAAGCAAAGATTTATAAACACAAACTAGTAAACATTAAGACAGTCAAGAGGACTATAAAAGAAGAAACACGAGATTGAAATGAGAGAGGACTAGAAGAGCGATAACTGAGGAAACGTTTGAGAGAGAGAGAGAGAGAGAGAGAGAGAGAGAGAGAGAGAGAGAGAGAGAGAGAGATACTGATACATTTATTGGCTGATTTCTCTATACATAGTAATATTGTGTATAATTTGTATACATGATACAGGTTCGGTCTGATGAGCTGAAGCGCTTGTACATACCTGGAAACAAATACAAAACTGATAATGCCGAAGAGGTCAGATGTTAGGCCTGTCATTCAAAACATATCTAGTAAACAAAAAATAAATGTGATATTCTTCACATTTGTACACATAACTATGCACAAACTCACAAAATCAACAAATATATACTCACAAGTACACACACGTACACACACACACACACACACACACACACACACACACACACACACACACACACACACACACACACACACACACACACACACACACACACACACACACACACTGTACATACACAACACACTTATACATGTACATAGTGCACATGAATAATCCTAACAATAACGGAGATGAAATAGTGAAATTCTTAATAGTTAAACAACATTAGATTGATTTTTTTTCTTAAAGATATTGAGTAAAAGGCTATTTCTTGCATCATCAGGTTCCATTCCTTTATTGTTTTTAAATTATGGCCTCTAGCGCCTGTAGGCATACTTGAAGAGTATAATTGTATTTCATCGTGTTGTAAATATTTCTTTTTTCCTTTATCAACTGCCAGCGAGGTTTTAAGCGACTAAATGTTATGTGGAAAACGCTAGTAAGCTTCCACCCATTTGTGGCGCACGCAATTTTATATATAGTGGTGCCCATATTAGGGCCCATATTACCAGCCAAGCGCATCTTTGGTGTAACCACCTAGAACCTGGGTATCATGGTGACATGTAGGTAACTTTAAACCACTCGACAAATGGCACAGCCTCAAAGCGGTATGTGGTGGGATTCCAACCAACGCGTGGACGTCTGCCCGATCCCACGTTCACCACCTTATCCACTACGCCACCGCCTTCTTATATGTTAGATACCGTTGAGCATGAGAAGTTTTACATAAAGACAGCTGAAGATAGTTTTGTCTGCGAGAGAGAGAGAGAGAGAGAGAGAGAGAGAGAGAGAGAGAGAGAGAGAGAGAGAGAGAGAGAGAGAGAGAGCGATGGTGGTGGGTTAGGCAGAGATATTAAGGTTACTATTACCACGCGCTCTTTGAAAGGTCTCAATATTGCTACGGGAGGTAATTTGCCGGCGATTGCGTGGCTGTGGGAGGAAGGAAAGGATGGAATTTGAAGGGTGAGGAATGGAAAGACATTAACGTTGAGGAGGAGGAGGAGGAGGAGGAGGAGGAGGAAGGGACTAAAGAGGGAGAGAAAGAGAGGATATAAAAGAGAGAGGAGTTAAAAGTGGTGGAGAGGAAAGTGGGAGGGAGAGATGAGGGAAGGTGGAGGAAAAGGAAGAGGGAAGAAAAATTAAGAAGAGGAGAGAGAAAGAACGAGGGAGAAAATTCAGAGAGAGAGAGAGAGAGAGAGAGAGAGAGAGAGAGAGAGAGAGAGAGAGAGAATTTGGGAGCAGAAAACAGGTAAAAGGAGGAAGAGGAGGAGGAAGAAAGGGTGAGATAAATGGGATGATAAGAGGAGGAATGTATGGGAGTCGGAAATGAGAAGTAGGGAAGGATTATATGGAAACTGTGAGGGAATGGGAAAGAAGGAGAGATAAAAGGGAGGAAGAGAAGGAAGGAAAAGGAGTCTGAGGAATAGCAGGGGAAGAAGAGGAGTGAAGGAGAGGAAGAGGAGGAATGAAGGAATGAAAACTTGAAAGAGTAAAATGCAGAATAAAAGAAAATAAACCATGAAACAAAATAAGTGAAAAAAGAAGTAGAAAAGGAAGGTATACGTTACAAAAAAGGAAAAAAGAGAGAGGGGAAATAAGAAAATGGAATAAAGAAGGGGGGAAAGAAGAGAATGGAATGAAGAAGTGGAAAGAAAGTGAAGAGAGGCGAAGTAAAGGAAGGAAACAGAAAAAAAAGAGAAGCAAAGGAAAACAAGGAAAGTGAAGGAAGGAAAGAAGGGAAGAGATAAAGGAAGGAAGGAAAAGTGAACAGAAGAAACAGGTGTGAAGTATTACAGTGTTGACAGGTAACAGTAATTATGCACCACCTGCCTATCCAATAATGCAGAGAGAGAGAGAGAGAGAGAGAGAGAGAGAGAGAGAGAGAGAGAGAGAGAGAGATGACACTATTTCAAGACATGATTGCAAATAATAATGTAAAAATATACAAATAAAGAAACGTAATTACACTTTCTTTATCTTTTCATGTTTTTTCTCTCTCTCTCTCTCTCTCTCTCTCTCTCTCTCTCTCTCTGTTGCAGATTTTTGCTTGAAAAATAGATACATAATACTTTACATATAAATACTGAAGCATTAAAGAGATTATCTTTACCTCCTTGTCAGTGAAAGTTTGTTTGTGTGTATGTGTGTGAGCGTGAACGTGTGTGTGTGTGTGTGTGTGTGTGTGTGTGTGTGTGTGTGTGTGTGTGTGTGTGTGTGTGTGTGTGTGTGTGTGTGTGTGTGTGTGTGTGTGTGTGTGTGTGTGTGTGTGTATGTGTGTGTGTTTGCTCCTTCATGTTCTCGGAAGTGTCACAAAAATACAAGAATTATTTATACTTACATTACAGCGACGCATGGGCACCAAAAGAGAGAGAGAGAGAGAGAGAGAGAGAGAGAGAGAGTGTCATGCTTACGAGGGGAGGACAACAAGAGGATAGGAGGTAACAATAGTGTTGCTTGAGGCCTGCATTAGGGAGAAGCAGAGAGTGAAGACGCAGGAGTGAAGTGTGAATAGGGAGCGTGTTACGAGCAAGTCACTACAAAGGAACACAAAGAGATAAAATGATCCAAACTAAAAATAAGAACTTGGATTTAAAAAGAACATAGGAAGACATTGTTTTTTTTTTTTCTAATACAGTGGTAGATGAATGGAAAGACTCAGTAATCAGGACATTTTTTTTTTCTTCTTTTTTTCTAATACGGTGGTAGATGAATGGAAACGACTCAGTAATCAAGGGTCGTATTCTTGAACACTTCTATACTTCACCCCCGCTGTTTCAAAAGCTTCATTTAGATTTGCATGAGTTTTAAAGGCGTTTTATGGTTCAAGAGGCAGAGTGGCAAGGTTTCTACATTAATAACTGGAGAAACACTTAAAATTCTCCAATCATCTCTGTGGCCTTTAAAAATAATAGTGGTAATAGAGCAAAGTGTGTCAGAATACGGAGTCAGGTTAGTGCTGAGACATTAGCTAGCTTATAATAGATGATTTATAAATGGGGTTGATAGGTGGAAATGGATAGGTACGTTTCAAATAGGGACTGCCTCGGGTAGGTTTGGTGGCTTCTTGCGTTCTTATGTTATAAAAAGATAGCGAAAATTAATGAAATAGAAAACAAAATATATGTAAATACAAAATAAACACATAAATGAATAATTCTCTTAGATATTTATTTATTTATTTATCTATTTATTTGTTTGTGTATGCATTTCTTAACCATAGAAGATCATTTACAATTTTAGACCTTATCTGTAGTCTGTACGTAATCAATAGGGTACAATATAGATTTAGAGGCGTATTCAGAAACATTTATTCCTCTGAACATGACTGTTTTCAAGGGCCAAAAAGATGATTAGCTGGGTTATTGCGAGTGTTTCTCCCATTGGTACTGCAGATGGCTTCTAATCTATCACTAAAACCATATAAACACCCTTGGAAATCAGTGCAACCACAACTAGAGTTTCTAATGAAAAGAAAGATAAATAGGTAAATATATAGATGAAGATAGAAATAAAGATGAAGGAGTAAATGAATAAATCAGAAAAAATACAACAAATCATATAACCACATTAGATTATACTCTCTTGAGGCAATTATTATATTTGTTTGTTGCAATGATGTGAGAGATATATTAACTTAATGAATAAACAAATTGCAACAGCAGATCTTTTGTCCTTTACGAGGCTGTTTATTATAGGTTAAGAGAGAGAGAGAGAGAGAGAGAGAGAGAGAGAGAGAGAGAGAGAGAGAGATGTTTTGTGTATTATGTATTCTATATTATGCTTTGATGGAATTGAGGGAAGGGGAAAAAGGAAAGAATGAGTAAAAGAGAGAGGGGAGATATTATGAGAGACATGACACTGGCTGACGCAAAAATTGAAAATATGATAAAGAAACATATTTCCTGTGAAAGTGACAATAAACAACACAGAAACAGGGAAAAATGTGTGAAATAACAGGGAAAAAAAAGAGGAAGCAAGAGAATAAAATGCCCAGCAGAGTATAGGTGTGGTTAGAATGCTGTGAAAGAAAAATAGACACACTAGAAACGAATACAAAACACTGCCAAGAAAATAGACTCACTAGAAACTAATACAAAACACTGCCAGTTAGATGGAAAAAAAATAAATAAACGCCAAAGAAATAAAAAAAAAAATAGCAAAAAATGAAACGAAAAAGAAATAAAGAACAAATAGCAATCGACATATCTAGGTAGTGCATGTAATCAGAAACAGTGACTTTGATTGAATGATGAAAAATAACTAGTGTCAACCAAAGATATATGATAAACTCAAACTATATTTTTAAGTTATGCGAGAAGAAGGCAAATTAAATGCATGATACACTTAGGTTCTATGATTATAAGATAAGGAAAAAATGATTGAACGTACATTATAAGAACCACTCAGTCGAAGCGAAAGATATATGAATACAATTATCTGCATTTCTAGGACGCAGGGAAAATGAAAAAGAGGGAAATTCAATGCGTAATATTCTTATAATGTCGTGAAATCTTTTACTCGTCGCTAAAGGTATGCGCCGGATACACTCATAAAAGCTTACACGAGGATCAGGAAATAGTAAAAAAAATAAATAAATGAAATATGACAAATAGCTAACTAAAATATGATAAAATAAACTAAAAGAAAAATTAAAATAAAAAAAAAAAGCTTGTGATATTGGAGTTCACGGCCTTTTGTGGACTCTATATATTTGTAATTCTATGTATATATATGTAACTTTATGTCTACTGTATCCACTATTAGTTACATCTGTCCCTGATGGCGATTAGCTCTATGTATCGCAATTCACTGTTATCTCTCCTTGACTCCTACTCAACCTGTGGACAGCGTTGATCTCTCTCCTGTTCATCCGTTTCAGTGGTGAACTCTACATGCTGCTCTATTTTCCTTCCTTCCTATGACTTGCACTGTTTCGAAAGTAAAGAATAACTGAACTGTTTCAAGAGAGAAGTATTAACCTCTTCATTATTGGGATGCATTTTTTTGCCATGAGATTTGGGTGCCATTACACTATTTTATTTCCATCAGGAAGGATCTATGGAGGTCGGAAGTTTAATGACCATAGTCTTCACTATTTTAATCCCTCACATAAGTAAGTAAAATCGCCAAATAGTAACCCGAATGACTATGAAAACTTGTCCTGGTACCGAATTGGTTAATGAATCATTTCAAAAGACGAGTGTAACTAATCTGTTTTGAGTTTTTTTTAAAAGAGGAGTCAGTGAACTGTTTCAAAAGAGGAGTGCTTGTCAATTTCACAAGAGGAATATCGATAAACTGTTTCCAAAAAAAGAATACCAATACGATTTATCAAAGATAAGTGGCAATTAAGTGTTAAAAAAGATGGTATGAATTTATTTTCAGAAGAGAAGCTTTACCGAATACTTCAAAAGAATATCAATTAACTATTTCAAAAAGAGTAAAAGAACAGAGTTACCGAATGTCTATGAAAAGGAATATCAATAAACCGTTTAGCAAGAGAAGTGGCAATAAAATGACTTAATTAAAAGAAGACTACGTGTCAAGACAACGGAAATAGAACTGAGCTACTATTTTTGGACACCAACATTTTTTGGAATGGCAAATTGAACAAGATTGCTATCCTTGATTTTTATGACCTTGATCAATCACTTTCACACACACATACACACACAAACAAATCTATAAATAGATAAAACAAAATTAACCAATAGATAGAAAAAAAATAAATATAGTACTTGAAAACACACAAGCAAGTAACAAAACCGATATAAACTGAAGTTTTTTTACGTAAACTATATAAAAAAAACTCACTAGTGGCAAAAAATATTACGTACAAAACACTTTTTATTATTTTTTTTTCTGCTGCTCCCAAAAACACAGCAACACTTCCTACCAGCCAACACTGAGGCGGCCCTGGCAAATTGGTGCTAATGCGAGGAGTCCATAGAAGCGAGAGTTAAATGTCACAGTTACGTACAGAGGAATGCGAATAAAGGCTGCTAAAAAAAGATGGGAAGATATTTGCTCGTGAAATCGCTCCTAGCTTGATATTCTCACATTTGAACGTGTGTGTGTGTGTGTGTGTGTGTGTGTGTGTGTGTGTGTGTGTGTGTGTGTGTGTGTGTGTGTGTGTGTGTGTGTGTGTGTGTGATAAAAACTTATGTAGTTGTTTTTTTCTTTTTATATTTTAGAACTCGTTAGAGAACACATGCCTTCCAATAATCTGTCTCTCCTGTCTGTCTGTCTGTCTGTCTGTCTGTCTGTCTGTCTGTCTGTCTGTCTGTCTGTCTGTCTGTCTGTCTGTCTGTCTGTCTCTCTCTCTCTCTCTCTCTCTCTCTCTCTCTCTCTCTCTCTCTCTCTCTCTTTTTTTTTTTTTATTTAAACATAATTTATACAGAAGAACATGTACCCAAAGGCGCACTGTCGTGTGCTACCTATTCTAAGGGTACTACAATCTATTTCTCTACAATATTTACAAGACTTAAAATAGAAAATATACAAGATGGTCAGCATGTAAATGGAGCACTGTTCTTTTCACTTCACTAGCACTATTCACGCACTGCTCTCTCTCTCTCTCTCTCTCTCTCTCTCTCTCTCTCTCTCTCTCTCTCTCTCTCTCTCTCTCTCTCACTCTAAGTAGGAGGAGGCCATTAGCTCTCCCCGTGCTCTCTTTAATCAGGGAGTGCAAATAAAGGTGCAAATCCTACTAAGGAGAATCAAACCCTCTCTAAGTACGACCGGATCCCTTTAATAAGCCTCCTCGCTGCTTCACTGGATCTGATATGCTATGACGACCTCTATTGTGTGTTTTCATTTGTAAGTGTGTGTGTGTGTGTGTGTGTGTGTGTGTGTGTGTGTTGCTGATACTCTCTCTCTCTCTCTCTCTCTCTCTCTCTCTCTCTCTCTCTCTCTCTCTCTCTCTCTCTCTCTCTCTCTCTCTCTCTCTCTCTCTCTCTCTCAGTCAACAATACCGCCACCATTTAGTGGACTCAGGGAATTTTCAGCACAAGTTACCAAAGAAAACTCAAGTAATAATGGCCAATCTTCTACAGAGAACTGCTTTTTACACTCTTCTCTGTTCCCACCCCCTTGTGCTCTCGACCCTCACCCCTGGCCTACCTGGTGCTGGAGGAGGAGGAGGAAGAGGAGGAGGAGAAGGAGGAGGCCCTGACCTGAGCTGCCCTGCTTGCAACTCGTAAACGTCAGATCATTAGTACGTGTGTGTTTGCTTCTGATGAATGTTGGTTGTGGCGCTGGAGGAAGAACATTAGTAGTGGTGCAATTCTTTTTTCTTTGGGAAGGGGCTGGAGAACTGTAATTGTGTGTGTGTGTGTGTGTGTGTGTGTGTGTGTGTGTGTGTGTGTGTGTGTGTGTGTGTGTGAATTGTATTTTTGTCTGGTTTGTCTGGTTTGTAGAGAGAGAGAGAGAGAGAGAGAGAGAGAGAGAGAGAGAGAGAGAGAGAGAGAGAGAGTCGAAAAGGTAGACGAGAATAGAAACAGTGACAGAAAAACAGACGAAAATATAGACAGCGACTGGAAATAAGAAAATGGGAGAGACAGAATAGCCGAGACGAAAATGTAGACGGACAAACAGACAGACGAACAGACAAACAGACAGACAGACAGAAAAAAAGACGACTACGAGATACACATGGACAGAAAAGCAGAAACACCAATAATACATTTCTGTACCTGGACACACACACACACACACACACACACACACACACACACACACACACACACACACACACACACACACACACACACACACACACACACACACACACACACACACACACACACACAGTCCATCGAACGTCAATAATGAAAAACCTTTAGGTGCAGGAGGAGGGAAGAAGAAGAAGAAGAAGAAGAAGAAGAAGAAGAAGAAGGAGGAGGAGGAGGAGGAAAAGGAGGAGAAAAAAAGAGGTAAAGAAGATCTAAACTTATCGAACAAAAGGGTATGAGTTCTTTGTTTTGGTGTGGGTGTATCATCCCCTCCCAGTGTCTGACAAAGGGAAGTGTTTGTGTAACGTTCCTATCAGTTAGTTATTCTTTCCGTCTGGAGCGAAAGAGAACGAGAATGAATGCTTCTCTTGTTGGTATTGGTGAGGTGGATGTCTTCCTTTCCTTACCTTATTCTCTCTCTCTCTCTCTCTCTCTCTCTCTCTCTCTCTCTCTCTCTCTCGTCCTGTTTAATCTTACTATTGTTTCGTTTTGTTTTCTGTGGATTCCTTAATTGTTTGTCTATGTCATACAGTCTTATCTTAACTTGTCATACTTTATTCTACAGTACCGTGGCTTTTTCTACCTTTACTTGCCTTACATGGCTTTTCCTTGTCTTGATGTATGAAATGTAATGATTTTCGTGATTTTGGTTGTAATGGTGGTAGCTGTAGTGTAGTGTATAGTATGTATGTATGTATGTACGTATGTATGTATGTGTATATTCTTGGGCAGTCCACTATAGGAAATGGTTTCTTGAATGTTTTTTTCCTGATTTTTGTTGTAGTAGTGATAGCTGTAGTCTATATAGTGTATAGTATGTATGTATGTATGTATGTATGTATGTATGTATGTGTATGTTCTTGGGCAGTCACCTTTAGGAACTGGCCTTTTGAATGTTTATTTCGTTTGTGTTTAGTTTATTTTCCCAGTCTTCTTATCCTTCGTCACAACCTTTTCTTGTAAGTGCTCCTTCTACTAACGATAGCTGACCTTTGTTACTTGGTTTTCTTGTTTTCGTTCAACCTCTTTAGTAGCATGACGCGTTTTCATATTCATTCTGCTTACTATGTAGAAATCAATACAGCTTCAGAAACTTATGTGGAGGATTAGAATAATGAAGACTGTGGCCATTAATCTTCTGACCTCCATAGACCCTTCCTAATGCAAATAAAATCGTCTAATCACACCCCACAAAAGCAAGGTAAAAATCCGTCCCCATTACTGAAAGGGTTAAATTCATCCAGGTTTTCCTTTCCTTTGCTTCTCTCTCTCTCTCTCTCTCTCTCTCTCTCTCTCTCTCTCTCTCTCTCTCTCTCTCTCTCAAAAAGTTCTTCCCACCAACAATAGCTTTTCTTCAATTCACAGCCATGCAACGGGAAACAAACTCTGGAACTCCCTGCCTACTTCTTTATTTCCACTTTGCCATGGCTTGTATTCTCTCTAAATATTGTGACGACAGTCAAAACATTTTTCAGCCTCTTCATTTCACTTCACTTTTTTGTTAGATTATGGTATTCGACTGTGCCGGCAGCTTTAACCTCTTCAATATCATGACAGGTTTTCATATTTATTCTGTTTTCTTCTTGGTAATTTTATACTGCTACAAAAACTTATGTGGAGCATTAAAATAGTGAATACTCTGGCTATTAATCTTCTGACCTCCATAGATCCTTTCCTAATGTAAATGAAATGATCTAATCATACCCAAAACTCAAGGTAAAAAACGCGTTCCTGCACTGAAGGGGTTAGCCCAAATCCGAGACAAAGCTCATTGGTTCATTTTTACGTTCATGAGACAAGATAATATTCTGAAGCACTTTTACGACGCAATGCATTCAAAAGGATCAAATTGAGGTTACACGCGTTCCAGAGACAGATTAATAAGATTTCTATATTTGTAACGGGGAAAACACTCTTAAAAAACTGACTAATCATCTCTACGACCCTTGAAAACAGTCATGGTGAGAGAGCAAACGTCCTTAGTGCTGTGATGACATTCCAAAGCTCACGAGGACAAAAGAAGTAAGGAAAGAAGACAGAACAATGAAGGAAAATTTAACACACGAAGAAATAAGGAACAGAAAAATGAATCAAACACGCAAGGCTATAAAAGTGACTCCGCGTCCTCTAGATGATCAGTGTAGAATTTTCCGGATGTTTACGATTAGTGTTTCGCAATGTTTTGTGTTATTTGGCCAGTGTTTTGTACTTTTGCTTTCCTTTACTTTTATTGTAAGGCGACGGAGATTAAAAAAAAAAAAAAAAAACTTGATAGGAGGATTAAAATGTCATAGAATGAAATTAGATAAAGGAAAAGAATGACTAGAGAGAGAGAGAGAGAGAGAGAGAGAGAGAGAGAGAGAGAGAGAGAGAGACTAAAAACTTGTCAGAAGGTTTAAAACGTCGTAGAATGAAATTAGATAAAGGAAGAGAGAGAGAGAGAGAGAGAGAGAGAGAGAGAGAGAGAGAGAGAGAGAGAGAGAGAGGTAGCAAGTTTAAAAAATAGCCCAAACGAAAAAAAAAAATAGAAATGGGTCAACAGAGATTCAGCGTTGGAGAGAGAGAGAGAGAGAGAGAGAGAGAGAGAGAGAGAGAGAGAGAGAGAGAGAGAGAGAGAGAGAGAGTGGAAGATTATTTCCTAGTACAAACGTCCTCTTGAACAATGAATATCACATGTCAAGAACTGGCTGTTTTCTTTCGTTCTTTTTTACAATAGTCGCCACCTACATTTCCCTAATTTTCTTTTATTTATTCAATTTTTATGCCTCCTCTTATACATAAACACTTTCTGGCACGTCTTACAGCTTGGTTTAGGTTAGGTTAGGTTGGGTTAGGTTTGGTTCAGGCTACGTTCATCTAGATTAAGATTGGTCATGGATTGTTGTGAGCAGTTATAGGTTAGATTTCTTTAGATTGTTAGCTTAAGTACCGTCACACGTTTCCATAATAATTCCTCTTACTATTTGATCTTATACAGCTTCAGAAACTTATGTTGGGGTATTAAAATAGTGAAAACTGTGGCCATTAACTCCTTCAATACTGGAGCACATTTTTACCTTGAGATTTGTGTACGATTGGACTATTTTAATGACATTAGGAAGAGTCTATGGAGGTCAGAAGATTAATCGCCAGTCTTCACTATTTAAATCCCCACATGAATTTCTGTTGTATAAAATCACCAAATAGTAAGCGAATGAATATGGAAATGCCTCATGGTGCTCAAGGGGTTAATCTTCTGACCTCCATAGACACATCGTAATGTCAATAAAATGATCTAATCGTACACAAATCTGAAAGGTAAAAATCTGTTCTAGTACTGAAGGGGTTAAGTTAGGTTACGATAAGGTTTGATTAAGTTGGGTTAAGTTTGGTTAAGTTAGATTAAGTTAGATTTTGTTAGAGTAATATTAAGTTAAGTTACATTAAGTTAGGTTACATTGAATCAGTTTATGTTTTTGTTATGTTAAGTTAGTATATATTGAATTAACTTACGTGATGTTAAATTAGGTAAAATTATGCTATTGTTACCCATCCCCACCAACTCTCTCTCTCTCTCTCTCTCTCTCTCTCTCTCTCTCTCTCTCTCTCTCTCTCTAACGCTAAATCTACGTTGACTCATTTCTATTGCTGTTTTTTCATTTAGTCTCTATTTTAAACTTGCTATGTAATTCTCTCTCTCTCTCTCTCTCTCTCTCTCTCTCTCTCTCTCTCTCTCTCTCTCTCTCTCTCTCTCTTCCTTTTTCCCTTTATTCCTCAGTGTTTGTCCTCCTCCTTCAGTCACCATCTCTCTGCCTGTCTCCATCTTTTTCCCTCAATTTGTCTGTTTCCTCCCTCCTTTTTGTGGCATCTTGTGTGTCTCCCTCCCGCTGTCTCCTCCATTTTCCTCCATTTTCCTCCATCCCTATTCCTTTTGTGGTTTTCCTTCTACTGTGTTTTTTTTTCTTTTGCCCCTTTTCTTCTCTCTTGCTCCTTTTTCTTCTGTTTTCTTCTCGTTTCTTTTTCTTTTCATCTCTTTTTCTTGTTATTTTTTCGTGTTTAAGCAGATTGACACGTGGACTAATTTATGTTTTTGTCTTTTATTTTTCTTCTACCTCTTCTTTTATGTATTCTCTCTCTCTCTCTCTCTCTCTCTCTCTCTCTCTCTCTCTCTCTCTCTCTCTCTCTCTCTCTCTCTCTCTCTCTCTCTCTCTCTCTCTCTCTCTCTCTCTCTCTCTCTCTCCTCCCCACCTCCCTCCCTCCCTCTCTCCTCACCACCAACAACACCACCACCACTTCACTCCCTTCACAATATGCAAAACACCATTAAATAAATACCTTTCAACTCATTCAAATTTACAAGCACTAAACCTGAACATTCACCACCAAGGCTGACACTAAGAACCACGCCATACTTGTCCCTCTAAGTCTTCAATCACTCAGGAGAACCCGATGCATATTTCCATTAGCTTCTCCCTCCGTACTAATCGCCAAGTATTCTCTCGTTGCGATCAATCATGCACGCTTCCTGGCCCTGGTCTCGTCCTGTCTCCCATCGCCTGTATAACCACCGGCAGGAATCTTTCTTTACCTTGCTGTGCTGCCAACCTCTGCAAATGACAGACTTCGCTCTCATGATTCTTCCCTATTTTTTCTCCATTCTCTTGTTGCCCCACGATATGTCTTGACAGAGAGAGAGAGAGAGAGAGAGAGAGAGAGAGAGAGAGAGAGAGAGAGAGAGAGAGAGAGAGAGAGAGAGAGAGAGAGAGAGAGAAAAGTAAAATTTGAGGGAGCAGAATGATTGATAGAAGAAAGGTGGAAAAGAAGAAACAGTGAGAGGAGTTAAAGGAAAGGTGGAAGGAGAGATGGAGGAGGGGAAATGAATAAAAAAGATAGGAGGAGGAGGAGAAAGAAGGGAGGAGGAGGAGGAGGAGGAGGAGGAGGAGGAGGAGGAGGAGGAGGAGGAGGAGGAGAAGTAGTAGGAGGAGAAGGAAGTGAAGGATAAAAGGAATGTGTGTGTGTGTGTGTGTGTGTGTGAGAGAGAGAGAGAGAGAGAGAGAGAGAGAGAGAGAGAGAGAGAGAGAGAGAGAGAGAGAGCATATCCAGGCCATAAAACATCCACAGTTTGTTTTTGTGTGTGTTTGAATTTTTTTTTCTTTTGTGGCTTCCAGATTTTTCTCCATTAAACGACAACAACAACAACAATAATAAATGGGACACACACACACACACACACACACACACACACACACACACACACACACACACACACACACACACACACACACACACACACACACACACACACACACACACACACACACACACACACACACACACACACACACACACACACACACACACACACACACACACACACACACACACACACACACACACACACACACACACACACACACACACACACACACACACACACACACACACACACACACACACACACACACACACTCATATGACAGAAACATAATCTTGACTTTGAACTTGTAAGAACGAGAAAATGTGAGAAGGCGGAAGAGAATGAGGAAAAGGAGGAGGAGGAAGTGAAGGAGGAATAGGAGGAGGAGGAGGAGGAAGAGGAGGAGGAGGAGGAGGAGGAGGAGGAGGAGGAGGAGGAGATGGGAAAGGAAAGAATGACTGTAAGAAGAGAAGAGGTAAAAATAAGATTAGTGTCAATAAACTTCCTCCTCTTGCTTAATTTGCTTCCTCCTTTCTTTCTTCCCTTCAGTCTTTCTTTATTTTCTTTCCTCCTTCGTCTTTTGTTCTTTTATTTCTCTTATTTTCTCTCTCTTTGTTTCCTTCGCATTCTTTTAGTTTTTTTTCTCAGTTTTTCTCTCTCCTTTCTGCATTTGTTTCTAATTTCTTCATTTCCTTTTCCTTAGTTATGAAATCCAAGCTAATTCTCATCATCATTGTCATCATCATCATATCTTTATCATCATCATCATCATCATCGTTATGATCATTATCATTATCATTTTTGTTATCATTATCATCATGAAAATCAATCCTTTTTTCTTCTTCTTGCCTTTTTTCTTCTTTTTCTTGTTCTTGTTCTTTTCTTTTCTCGTTTTTGTTCTTGTTCTTGTTTTTGTTCTTCTTGTTCTTGGTTTTTTTCTCATTGCTGTTGTTGTTGTTGTTCTTATTCTTTTTTTTTGTTCTTGTTTTTCTTCTTGTTCTTGTTATTATTTAGCTTTAACATGACTTCTCTCTTCCTCCATTTCATATTTTCTCTAACTTTTCTCTTATTATCATTATTGCCTTCCTTTTGTTCTTCCGTCTTTATTGAATAACTTTCCTCTCATTACTGTTTCCTTTCCATTTCTCTTTCTTCCTCTGTTTCATATTTTCTATACCTCTTCACTTACTTTGAATAATGTGTTCCTTTTATTTACTCCTCTTTCTTATATTACTCTTGTCATCACTTTTGTCATCACTATTTTCTTTTTTTTCTCCTTATTGTTTCCTTTTCCCTAGCTACTCCTCCTCTTCATTTTTCTTCTTCTAGTTCTCTTTCCCCTTTCATTTTATCATGTTCTTCTTTATTCGTATAATTTAATTCTTTCATTTTCATCTCTTTTGTCTTCTCTTTCTCTAGGACATCATCTCCTTCCTCCTCCTCCTCCTCCTCCTCCTCCTCCTCCTCCTCCTCTTCCTCTTCCTCTTCCTCTTCCTCCTCCTTCTCCTCCTCCTCCACTACCCCTTAATGATACACAATTATCCAAAAAGTGTAATCAGAACCTCAAAATGTATTACTGTTTATTATTCATTTATACTCCTTTGTATTCGTTTGCCTTCCTTTTTCTCCATCTTCCTCAAAATGTCTGGTAATAATCTCAAAACTACTACAATTTTACGTTTCTCCTTTTTTTTTTTTATTCTCACTTATTTGTATTCCTTTGTATTCATTTTGCTTCCCCAAGAACAAACAATGACCAACAGCGGCAGCACCAATAACAACAATAACAGCTGCAACACTCACGTAATCGCCCTAATTACAGGTTACCTATTTGCGTGACTCCCTTCCTGCAGATTATAACTTACCTGGCCTTACCTTGCCTACCTGACCGCTTGCTTGCCTTCCCGCCTGCCTGCTTACATGCCTGCTTGTCTTCTCTGTGACCCTACACGCACCTGAGAGAGAGAGAGAGAGAGAGAGAGAGAGAGAGAGAGAGAGAGAGATGAACGAACATGAAGAATATCAAGAACAATAAGAACAAGAACAACAGCAACAACAACAATAACAACAACAACAGCAAAGCAACAGCAACAACAATAACAACGACAATAACATCGACTCCCACGGAGAGAGAGAGAGAGAGAGAGAGAGAGAGAGAGAGAGAGAGAGAGAGAGAGAGAGAGAGAGAAAAAAAAAAACAAAAGAAACAAAACAACATAATCCATCCTGTGCATGAATACAAAAAAAAAAGAATAAAAACTGAAATGAACCAAGTCGAACCTCCCAAAAATATATCAAATAAACCAATAAAAACCAGTACAAAATAAATTAATAAAAGAAAGATACATAAACTATGCCAAAGAAACACCAGTCTTGCATCCGGCGCCTTGCAGCAGCGGAGGCAAACACGCTGGAGGAAAAAGGCGGCCGTGAAAAATTAGTGCCCTTTGTGAAATATTCATTGGGTTCACCTTTTTATGAGATTACTTTCGCCCATCAGCTCAGGTTGAGACGGCTCGCGGCGGGACGGCCTGCATTAGCCTTTATCGACTTCCGTTACTTAATATTCCTCGTGTGTCTGGGCGAATGTTGCCGCTCCTGACTGGTGATTGTGGAGAGAGAGAGAGAGAGAGAGAGAGAGAGAGAGAGAGAGAGAGAGAGAGAGAGGTGTTTTTGGCTTGTTTGCGTGACTGTTGGTAATTTCTCTGGCCAGATTAGAGGAAGATTTTCAGATACTTTCTTTCTTCTCCGTTTTACTGATTATATGTACAAGAGGAAGTGGATTTTAATCTCCATTTCCAATGATGAAATTAGATTAAATTAAACATTTCAGTTTTTTAATTCTCTCTCTCTCTCTCTCTCTCTCTCTCTCTCTCTCTCTCTCTCTCTCTCTCTCTCTCTCTCTCTCTCTCTCTCTCTCATCGATCTCCCTGGATTAGCTATTCATCAAGTGTTTAACCTTCTAATTGGCAATGGCAGTTTTGCGTCGATATTTTGAGTAAATCCAGACACGTTCATAAAGGAATAAGATAAGTTAATTAAGAGAGTTTGAAATAATTTTCATACCAGTATTTATATCAGTAATGTCTTCGAATGTCATACTCTAAAGCAAAGAAACAAGAAATCCGAGACAAATAGTTAATTTTATCGATGTGTTTTTTGAACCACTCAATTACTTCTAGTTTAAATGTCGTCTCTGGAAATTAATCTTTAAAACTGACCGCGCCACTTTGACCAAGGCTGAAGGGAAGTGTTATTAGTAGATGGGCGAAATTGCTGTGTTTCTTTTGGCATACTGAAGGACTTTCTCTTCCTTTCAACAGCGTGTAGTGAGGCGTGATGGACAGTTATTGCCTTAGCTTTGAGAGGGCCGGCCTGTCATCAACGGTGCCATGGTGCGTTCCGGTGATTCCTCTTGGGATTAGCGAGCAGAGTACAAGGGAAGCAGAGGAGGAGGTAAGCATGTGTGGTGGTGGTTCCTTCCTGGCTGTTGGTGGTAAGATTGTAAGGATGAAGTCATTTGTTTTGTGCCTATTCTCTATTTCCTCCTCTTCCTACTGCTGTTGCTTCTACTACTACTACTACTACTACTACTACTACTACTACTACTACTACTACTACTACTACTACCACTACCACTATTTTTACTGCTACTACTACTACTACTACTACTACTACTACTACTACTACTACTACTACTGCCACCACCACCATCACCATCACCACTACTACTACTAAGGCTACTACTGTTACTACTACTACTACTACTGCTACTGCTACTGCTACTACTACTACTACTACTACTACTACTACTACTACTACTACTACTACTAACACCACTAGCAACACTAACACAGATCAATAAATGTTTGGTTAGGAAGTGAAAACAGAAAACTGGCCGACGCAAGGTTTGACTCTGCACGCTCATCTTCCTTTCATGAACCTTCAAACTTGCATGAGGGAGGGAGGAAACACCTTCCCAAGAACACAGAACGCGTGATGGGAGACTCAAACTCACTCACAGACTCATTCACCTTTTTCTCAGCTGACGTACGAGAATTCTGCAGCTCTTCTCAGCACCACTTCTATTTTTCTAAGGACTCAAATTGGAGTTACACTGTTTCTTAATTGTGTTTTTGCGGTTCTAATGGCAGATTGTGAGATTGTTATTTACTCGCCGTATCTTTTCCTCCTACAGTGGATCAAAGACTTCCTCACTCAGCGAATAATGTCTGTTTCTGTTATAGGCGTCCCAAGCAGTCACAGGTTAATCCCCAGTGGAGTACTCCAGGGTTCAGTTCTCGGTCCTTTACTTTTTATTATCTATGTAAACCACTTACCGTCTTACATAAAGAGTGATTGCAAAATATTTGCTGACGATCTGCCCATTCGTAACTTGCCGCACACCCACACAGTTGTTGACATATCTAACTGCCAACGTGATATCAACTCTATATATAGAATATCAAACTCCTGGGGGCTTTCTTTAAATATAGATAAGTGTGTCACACTGAGATTCAACAGAGGCACTTTTCCAGAGCAAGACATAGGCCCATATAACACCTACTCACTCAATAGTACAGATATACAAAAGGTTAATGCCCACAAGGATCTTGGTGTACTGGTTGACACTTCTTTACGCTTCCACATGCACATAAAAACTACAGTTAACAAGGCTGCAGGTCTGGCAGCAAATTTACTAAAAGCAACTATTTGTAGATCACAGAATTTTATGCTAAATCTGTTTATTACACATGTAAGACCACTACTAGAATACTGTTCATGCCTATGGAACACATGTTATCTTGGAGACCTAAAGATGCTAGAAAGTGTTCAGAGGTCGTGGACTCGACACATAGACGGAATGACTGGACTGTCCTACAAAGAGCGTTTGTTAGCTCTTGACCTCTACTCTGTACGTGGACGCCTTACTCGTGCTGACATAATAAAGTACTGGAAGATCTTCCACTCTGAGTGTTCTATCTCTCCCGAAGATTTATTCATCACAACACCACATGCACATACTCGTGGACACCGTTTTAAATTAGCTCACCAGTACAGTTCAGTGGATCTTAGATCTCGATTTTCTCATTCCGGTGTGTCCGTTTATGGAATTCTTTGCCTGACCATGTTGTTGCTCTGAACTCGCTGCCATCCTTCAAATCAGCCCTTCACAGTCATTTAGGCGACATTCTGTACGACTTTGTGGAGTAATATGCATACACACATGTGCTGCTGTTTGCTGCACAATAATATATCCTGCATTTCTGAACAGTTTCAATGGGTACACATTCCAGTCCACTCACAGTTTGTTACAATCATCCAGTAATCTACATTTAAAGTTGACAGGCGTACCCATTTTCCTAGCTACCTTTTTCCTACTCTTCATTGTATTTTTCTGGTTTGGGAGCTAAGGGTAGCTAACCAGGTGAGTAAACCAGGTGAGTAAACCGTATTCTGAAACACTTCATCTCACCTCGACTGATTTCTAAAGTCTCTGATTGGAGTTACACGGTTTTTTTTTTTTCATTATATTTAAGCTCGTGTTTTCCATTGTAGTGGCAGATTGGAAAGGTGTTGTGAGAGAAAATTAGAAAAGGGTGTTTGGAAGAAATACGAATGCTCGATTACCATAAAGAAGAATACGATGGGAATATTGTGATGCAGAAACTTACCCACCCACACACACACACACACACACACACACACACACACACACACACACAAAACACACATACATACATAGGCACACACACACACACACACACACACACACACGGCCCGGTAGCTCAGTGGTTAGAGCACTGGCTTCACAAGCCAGAGGACCGGGGTTCGATTCCCCGGCCGGGTGGAGATATTTGGGTGTGTCTCCTTTCACGTGTAGCCCCTGTTCACCTAGTAGTGAGTAGGTACGGGATGTGAATCGAGGAGTTGTGACCTTGTTGTCCCGGTGTGTGGTGTGTGCCTGGTCTCAGACCTATCCGAAGATCGGAAATAATGAGCTCTGAGCTCGTTCCGTAGGGTAACGTCTGGCTGTCTCGTCAGAGACTGCAGCAGATCAAACAGTGAATTACACACACGCACACACACGTTTTTTCTTTGGATAATAATGATAACGTGAAATTCAGCAAGGGTTTGTCAGAAATACAATTACTCATTTAGCGGATATAGCTGAACTGAACTGAAATGTGCTGCTGTTCTAGTATTCTACAAAAACAAATGCACGTAAAGCAAGACAGTAATGCTGAGATGTTTCTAAGATTTTTGTAATCCGATCAATGGTAAATAAAATAAAGGTTTTGTTAGAAATGGAAGTGTTAGTTACTTCGCCACACGTTTAGAAATTTGACTGAAACATTTTTGATATTTTAGTATTCTTGCCTAGAGATAAAAGCCCTCCCGCTCCCCACGCCAGAAAAACTAAACAAAAACAAAAGCAATGTTGGGATACTGTGCTGTTTTTATTTCAATTTTCTGAGACTTTTAGTTTAATCAAGGACTTTCCCTCAAATTAATGCACCAGTTTAACGTACGAGTATGCTTCGAAATATGAAAATGGTTTTGTCTCGAAGCAAAACACACACATACACACACGCACAAACACACACACACACACACACACACACACACACACACACACACACACACACACACACACACACACACACACACACACACACACACACACACACACACACACACACACACACACACACACATACACACACACACAAAAGCAGTTGTTTTTCATATTTTATTTTCCTTGGGATAATCCAATACCTCGCAATTTCACAAGGCTGGTAGAAACACAAGCCTAAGTTTACTGCACATTTCGAAACACAGTAAGGAATGTACATACGTAATGACACTCTTCGGCGCATCTCTACTTCTCTCGAACCGGACGCAAAGAGAGAAAAAAAGAAAACAGAACTTTCAAAACCTTTTTCAGCCGAAGGAGAGAAAAAAAAAAGAGGAAGAGAGAGAAGCAGTGTGGTGGTATTAGAGTTCCAGTGAAAGAATAATTACGTGAATGGATTACTTTCACAAACATTCCCGGAACTCTCTCTTACTACCACCTAAACACCGCTACTTTTGTGCCGCGTGAAAGTGAGGCTGAATTCAAATTGCGAAAAGCGTAGAGAGAGAGAGAGAGAGAGAGAGAGAGAGAGAGAGAGAGAGAGAGAGAGAGAAAGAAAAAAGCACCAGTGAGGAAAGCAAGAAGTAACGAGCGAAAGTTTATCCCAAAGGATCACAAGAAATACTGCTAACTGCTCTCTCTCTCTCTCTCTCTCTCTCTCTCTCTCTCTCTCTCTCTCTCTTACCCCGCCGGACACCAATTACGCTGTGATTCCTCCTTCAACGTCGACGCTGATCTGAGTTGCGTGTGCTGACTTTCTGACTTCCTTTGCTGATTGCTTGGAGTGTTCGTGGGAAGACCCTTGGTGGTAACGAGGCAGGTAGATGGATAGACCGATTAACCCCTTCAGTACTGGGACACATTTTTATCTTGAGATTTCTGCACGATTAGACCATTTTATTGACATTAGGAAGGGTCTATGGAGTTCAGAAGATTAATGGCCACTGTCTTCACTATTTAAATCCCCACATAAGTTTCTGAAGTTGTATAAAATCATAGAATAGTAAGCAGAATGAATATGGAAAGGCGTCATGGTTCTGAAGGGGCTAATAGGTTGGTAAGTGGATAGATTGACTGAGTGATGGTTTGTTGTTAAGTAGATAGGCAGATAAATAAATGTTTTTTTTATAAGCTAGATAAATGGATAGATAGATGGATTGGTTGGTTTAGTAATGATAATCTTTTTCTCTTCCTTCTTCTCATATTCTTCTTTCTTCTTTTCCTCTGTGTCCTCCTCCTCCTCCTCTTTTTTTCTCTTTTTTTTCTTTTAGTTTTTCCATTCCTTAGTTTTCTACATTTTATTTACTTTTTCTCTTTTCTTCCTTTTTACTTTATTTTTCTACTTTTCCTTTTCTTCCTTTTCCTTCTTTTTATATTTTCACTCTTCTTTTCTTCATCCTCTTTCCTCTTCTATTTCTATCCTCATTTTATCTTTCATCCCCTTCCCGTCTCTCCTCTCCCTCCTTTTCTCTCTCCCATCCCTTACCCTCTCCCTCTCTCTGTCTCTCTCTAGAAGGTGGTGTGTAGACGTAAGAAGACTAATGCTCCTTTGGCTTATAAATCTTGGCGAGTCGAGATTGGCAGAACAGAAGGGGATTATGATGGCAGTGTGCTGAGGGATAGACGGCTTCTGGGCTTGTTTATACTGAGCACTGAGGAAAAATTACTCGTTATCTGAGGGTTTACGTTTTAGAGACTGGGTATATATTCGTTCATTGGGTATTGTTCTTAATGTGGAGACGTGTTTGTTGTTTGTATTGCGGACTGAAGAATTGCTGGAAGGTTTTTGTGGTTTTAAAATGTGTTGGTTTTGGTTATTCTTTCTGTTTTTTGTGTATTTTTCAGATTTATTTTTAATATCTATTTATGTTTTACGGGGAATTGCAGTGTATTGTGTTTTCCTTTCTGATTTGTTTTGCTTCCTTTATTTTTTCTTTGTTGGTTTTTTTTGATAGGTAAATTGAAAGGTAAGAAAAGAAAACAGAAAGGGAATAAAGAGAGAAATAGAAAATCTTTACATTTTATTCATTTATGTATTTACCTATTCAGTTCGTGAGTGTGTTACCTATTAATTTACTTGTCTACCTTTCCATTTATATTAGTGGCGAAAAGTTTACAAAGACAACTAGGAGAAAAAAAATTGCAGAAAAGAGTCCATTTTTTTAATATACGTTGATCTGTTTTCCAAGTGACTGACATCTCAACGGACGTGTATTTGTTTATCCTATGTTTTGAGTAACTGAGGTTTCTCGTGATCAAGGGCTACGCTGTACGACTCCCTTGTTACGGCGCCATAACTTCGCCACTGTCCAATCTCTCTCTCTCTCTCTCTCTCTCTCTCTCTCTCTCTCTCTCTCTCTCTGATGTTGTTGCTATTGTCTCTTTGTTGTTGTTGTTGTTGTTGTTGTTGTTGTTGTTGTTGTTGTTGTTGTCGATCTTTCTCTGTAACATTTTTCTTTCTTTCTTTTCTTCTTCATCATCATCATCATCATCATCTTCTTCTTCTTCTTCTTCTTCTTCTTCTTCTTCTTCTTCTTCTTCTTCTTCTTCTTCTTCTTCTTCTTCTTTTTCTTCTTCGTCTTCTTCTTCTATATGTTCTTCTTTTAAACGCAAAAAAAAAAAAAAGAACCCTTTGTACGTTTCGGCCCCTTAAACACACACACACACACACACACACACACTCTCTCTCTCTCTCTCTCTCTCTCTCTCTCTCTCTCTCTCTCTCTCTCTCTCTCTCTCATCCCTGCCTCCTCATTCCTTCACTCTCACCCAATAACCTTTCACTTTGGCCTTCGCTCCTTCCTTCCTTCTTTCCTTCCCTCATTGCTTCCTTCGCCTTCACCTTTCATCCTCGTCCATCCCTCGCTCCAGTACCTCGAGTAAATCCCGGCCAAGGTGAGGTGCTCCTTCACCTTGCCTTCCCCAATTTACAGTCAATATAGGGCGGAGAGGAAGGGAGATTGCGTCATACGTCTTGGTGTTGCTCTTTTGTCTTAGTCCTCCCACAAAGCACCTCTGGAAAAAAGAAAGTGGAAGCTACGGAAAATGGGGTAAGTCAGGGTGGCAGTTTTTGGGATTAGCTGTTTTTTTTTTTTTTTTTTTTTTTTTTTTGTTTGCTCTTGGTCATTCATTTTCTTATTTTTTTTCGTCCTGCTCTTTTTTTTTTTTTGTAGTCCATTTTTTATTCTTGTTTCTGTTGTTTTTGTGTGTTTCTTTTTTATACTTGTGATTGACTGATTTTGCGTTGTGTTAGTGAATATTAGTGTGTATTGGTAGGAGTGGTAGTAGTGGTTGTAGTAGTAGTAGTAGTATTAGTAAACCGACATTTTTAATAATCTTAAAACTGAAAGTGATAGAACCCACCCACGCACACATACACACACACAGTCACACACACACACGCCCGGTAGCTCAGTGGTTAGAGCGCTGGCTTCACAAGCCAGAGGACCGGGGTTCGATTCCCCGGCCGGGTGGAGATATTTGGGTGTGTCTCCTTTCACGTGTAGCCCCTGTTCACCTAGTAGTGAGTAGGTACGGGATATAAATCGAGGAGTTGTGACCTTGTTGTCCCGGTGTGTGGTGTGTGCCTGGTCTCAGACCTATCCCAAGATCGGAAATAATGAGCTCTGAGCTCGTTCCGTAGGGTAACGTCTGGCTGTCTCGTCAGAAACTGCAGCAGATCAAACAGTGAAACACACACACACACACACACATTCTCTCTCTCTCTCTCTCTCTCTCTCTCTCTCTCTTTACCATCCCTTCTTTCTTCTACCATTCCTCCTCGTCTCTTCATTACCCCACCAT
>NC_059264.1:10575677-10593177 GCF_017591435.1 Portunus trituberculatus | reverse complement strand
GTGAGTGTCTCTCTTTCCGGTTATCTGTCTGTGAGGGTGGGTCGAGGGATGGACAGCTGGTTTTATCACTGTTTGGATTATGTGTGCTTGTTTTAGGCGTGATGTTTGATATCTGTGTTTCTCATAAGCTAGATTGGTGGACTGATGGTTGAAAGTCTGACTGATTGATGTTTGCAGTTTTTTTTCCGATTTTTGTAGTGAGTTGTAGCTGTTTTTGGTTCATAGATGTGTGTTTGTGTTTACGTTTCTCTTGTTCAGGTTTTGTTTAGGCTAGAGTGGTAGGTGGATGGTTGTAAGGGTGTCTGGTTCTTGCTTGCGTGGTTTGTCTGTTTCGTTGGCTGGATAGAAGGTTAGTTTTGTGGTTGTTTAGCTTAGTGTATGTCTGTGGTTTTGCCTCTGTTTTCCTGGTTTCTTTTGGGCTGGATTGATAGATGGAAGGTTGTGAGGTTGTATGATTGGTGTGTGTATAATGTAAAATGGTTTCTATGTGGTTAGTGTATTTTCTTTTGGTCAGTTTGTCTCTTTAGCTGATGTTTGTATTGTCTAGCCTGCTTTGTAAGTTAGTTTTATCTATTTTTACTAAGATTTTCATCTCAGGTTTCTCTTTTTGTCAGTGTGTATCGTTCGTGCTTTTTCAATCATTCTGTTTCTTGAAGTTCCTTTTCTGTTAGTCTGGTTTTCTGGTGATTTATTTGTCTCTTTTGCTCCGTGTGATGGCAGAACATCCAAGACTAACCAAAAATCACGGAGATCTGTTTTTGTATTATTTTATTATTTCTTTTATCTTGTCCAGCTGATTGATAACATGACGAGTTCAGACTTTTTAACGGGAACGTCTTGTCAAGAATTCAGCTTCCGAAGACAGCCACAAGTCACCACGGTCAGGTCAATTCTTTAGTGTTTCCGTGTTGCTAGAAACTGAAGCGAATCAACGAAACAATAAGCTATTTGGAATTTGTTCTGTTATGTTTTCTGCGTTTGCACAATAACACGGCTTGTCAGTTGCCTGCCTGCCTAGTTTGCTGTATAGTCTTTTTACTGCTGTTTGGCACACCTCGCTTTAGAGTTGCTTGTTTTTGGTCTATGGTTTTTAATCTATAGCTTTCTAATAGGGTGAAATTTTGTACAGTCTCTCATGCCGTAATCTCGTCACATAAGGTTTTTCTTTTCGTTCTCTATCCACCTGTAAACATTGTACATGATGGACGCTGGAAAGTTATTCTACTCCTCTCGATCCTGTACGTGCCTATGCAATCCAGCATCGATGTGAATTGTTGGATAACGCAATGGGTTTAGATCTTTCAAAAGGGAGTTATCAATTTATTTCCACCTTAGGTTAACCATTCTAGTTCTTCCGTAGTCACTGGTACCTTAGTAGTCCTTTTTTTAACACATTTTTTGCTGCCTTTCGTCAATCTCTCTCTCTCTCTCTCTCTCTCTCTCTCTCTCTCTCTCTCTCTCTCTCTCTCTCTCTCTCTCTCTCTCTCTCTCTCTCTCTCTCTCTCTCTCATTGGCTGCTACATTTCTTTGGCTTGAACATCTTTTTTTTTTTATTTATACCATGTGGGCTTTTCACGGGCATTTCTGGGCTAAAGGGGATACTTTTTGCGGTACCTCCTATCTCAAAGCCCACCCGCTAGGAAACCGTTGCCCCGAGTGAGGAAGCCCAACCTACACTCTTTATTCACAAGTGAGGAAGACCAAAAGACAAACACAAATTGAGTAAAGAGAGGAAGTTAACTGTCTCTCTTAAAAACAAAAAAAAAGACTGCTGAAAAAGAGCCACTTCAGACATCTGGTATTCTCTGTTTTATTCTGGTATTTTCTCTTGTTTTTTTTTTTTTCTCATTTCCATCTGCCAGGTTATGTCTTGTCATTTATCTGGCTGCTTTGTTTGGTGTCCAGATCATCGGCTGGATACATTTTTTTCTCAGACAAAGGAGGACCAAGCAAGTTCAGAATCGAATCCTCTTAATTGCGTCAACTTTAATAGAAAGAATAGTAAAAAAAGAGTCAATTTAGTTACGGAGATACCTTGACACTCTTCTCACTCCTATTTTAACCCTTTTACTGCTATACTCGTATTTAGGAACATTTAGAACAGTATAGCAACATGATTTGCATATACAGGTGGAGAAAAGAGGAGAAAGAATATTGGTTTCGTATTATCTAAGCTACAGGAATGCTTAAGATGCTCTACACTAAAAATTCTGAGGTATAGTAAGGGTATAACGAGGGAGTTAAAGTTTAAATTTAAGTTAAAACACCCCGACACTCCCAAATACCCTTTTCTATCAGAAGGTGGGGTATAATTTTGTGCGGATATACCTTTCATGACAACTACCCTCAAAAGGGGGTATAATTCATTGCATATATACCCTTCATGACACTTAGCAATATTATGAGCTGATAAGCTTACAAGAGTATGTCATGAAATGAAGTTTTATTCTTTATTAAATCACCACTTCGTTGCACTTATAGCGTAAAGCTACAAAAAAGCTAGAAAAAATACATTGGTTTTGAGGTATCGATGATTTTGAAGAAAATATTCACCAATCAATGAAGCACTTGGCAACTGTGTTATTGCCAAGAGTCAATTGATCAGTCAGTAGCAGTTGTATGATTATATATATATATATATATATATATATATATATATATATATATATATATATATATATATATATATATATATATCACAGACATATACGCATTGCAATGTGAAATTTTTTTTCGTTTTGCGCATGCGCTTTTATTTCGCGCCAAGATTTCAGTGGCGCGTCCCAGGCATGGCGTCACTGGCGTGAGTGGCGGTATAGCAGAGTTGTGTTGTAATGTCGCAGTGATCAGTGGATATTTGTCGCTTACAAGCTGCCATCGATTGCTGGGACATCCTCTTCTGACACAGGATTTCATCCATTTACAGGAAATTGAGATAAGAATACTTACTGTTTGTTAATTTAATCGTAAGGGTGTACATTGCATACCAAAAGGCTTCTGATTGGTGTCATGGCTACCCCACACACAGTGTAACAGTTGTCATTGTATATGCTTGTAAAGTCGAAAGAATGTGTAAAACAAAGTGAGAATGTTGTTTATGCATGTGCAGTTTTAGGTAGGTGGAACATCGTAGGTACTGTACATAGAGAAGGAATAACGGCGGGTAGCCTAACGGAAGGTGTGTGTCAGGCATGATGGCGAAATGATTCAGTACAATACTTCAACCACCCACAAGTTCTTCCTAGAGCATATATCTAACACAGTTACAGTACCAACATAGCGACACCGTTGATATCAATAGGAAAATATGTAAGAGAGGAAGAGGATGGGATGCTTCCAACCTTGATCTATAGAAAAAAAAAATGCTGACCGTACACACACACACACACACACACACACACACACACACACACACTCTCTCTCTCTCTCTCTCTCTCTCTCTCTCTCTCTCTCTCTCTCCTAATTTGTCTGTGGAAGACATTCTCGTAGATTTCCAGTTTTACGAGAAAGAAGTTTTGTAAGTGGTATTGCCATCTCTTTTTTTTTTTTTCGTGGTAGGAAGGGCAGGGGGTCATTGTGAAAGACTGATTTGCTATGAGCTATGTTATATCACATCCGTTGGTGATAATATCATCATACTTAATATGCAACACATTTTCTATTTTTCTTAACAATGGTACATGGTTGTGGTTAAAGGAACATAAATGATAATTAATGTGAGGAAAACATCCTTTTTAGATAAAGAAAATAAATACCTATATATATAGGTTGCACATTTTGTGACGGTACATTATTTTAGCTTGCAGAAGCTGAGCGACACGGTAATTCTAAGCCCTGTAGGAGTACCTACCTCAAACTTCAGTCATCAATGGTTGAAATAATAAAGTCTGCCAAGCTGCGCTGCAAAGAATATAGAGCACACAAGTCAATGTATGAAGAAGACATGGATAGCATTTTGGATGAAGATAAGATAATTGGTGAATATTGTTAAAAATGATGTTAAGCTAGTCATGGTAACTTAAACCTAACCAAAACTATTAAGTCATTGATGTGATACATGAAGATGTGTTTGCCACTGTTCCATTACCACTCATGACTGTCTAGCCATAATACATCATTACATTATTGTTCATTACCACTCATGGCCTGTCTAGCCATTATGCATTATTACATTTAATGTTATTATTGTTTTATGTTTACTTATTTCATTCCACAGATTGTAGCCTTCGCTTTGTTGTGCAGCTTTTGCCATCACTCTTTAAGGAGAATGAACAATATCTGCTAGTTCAGTCATATGAGGTAACACACTGCATCATTAAAATGCATATTGTTACTGTATTCCATTCCTATTCATATTGTGTGATCAAATTCTGTAATATAATTTATCGTTCTATTGTAAACACAGATGACCCTGATTAATGGCTACATTTTTTCCTCACACTCCTAGAAATGTAACCAAAATGCATTAATTTATGTAGTATTAATACATTGTAATGTCTTATTGGAATTGCCTTTTCCCATTGTAATATAACTCAGCCATTTTATATTAATAACTTAATATTTGTTTCCTGAATATAAGATCTCCAGCTCCAGTCCTCACCTTTCAAGGAGGTGAATACCAGCTTCACATCAATGGCACATCAGTTTTTGCAAGAAAAACCTGCAAGTTTACAAGTGCTCTTGAAGGCTTGTTTCAGTCATACTGGGTATTTTCTTTGGAGTATCCAAAGCCAGCTGAAAAAACTTTGTTATTCTTGGAGTCATACATATTTCAACACAAATGCAAACTACCAGCATCTGTTCGCACTTGGGCGGAAAAGATTGGTATGAGGGCCTAATAATGAGGTTGTGAGTTTCCACTTACGTGACAAATTTAAAATGCATGATACACTATGAACTTCAAGTGGGGGTTATTCTCTCTCTCTCTCTCTGGGGTTCTCTCTCTCTCTCTCTCTCTCTCTCTCTCTCTCTCTCTCTCTCTCTCTCTCTCTCTCTCTCTCTCTCTCTCTCTCTCGAAGTTATCTTTGTGGTAGAAAACAATATGTTTGCATAAATGATCATGTGTCAGCTCAAACAACGATCCGTCATGGAGTACCACAAGGATCAGTTCTGGGACCCTTACTCTTTTTGATCTATATAAATGATTTAGTAAGAAGTAGCACAAAATTAAACTTTCTCCTTTTGCGGACGACACAAATATGTATGTTAGTGGGCAAGACCTCAGGGAGCTAGAACTTATTGTTAACAGTGAACTTGTCAATGTATATAACTGGCTCAATAGTAATAAACTTACTACAAACATTAATAAGACACATTACATGTTAACACACACAAAGACACGAACCCTAACTGCAAACATAACCATTAAGATTAACAACTTAGATATCCATAGAGTAACAGAAACAAAGTTTTTAGGAGTTGTTATTGATGATAAATTAAGATGGAAGGCGCACATTGATTTCATTAAACTAAAAATTAGCAAATTAATAGGGATAATGTATAACATAAGAAATAAATTAAACTCTGCTAATATAAGACGAGTATATATGTCATTAGCGTATTCACATTTGTTTTATTGTGCAGCAATTTGGGGAGGGCATGTCACACATATGTACAAAATCTCTTTATAACTCAGAAAAAATTATTAAGAATTATGTATTTTGGTAGTAAGTATGAACACACCGATCAGTATTTTAGAAATAATTGCCTGCTGAAATTAGATGACATCATATCCTATAGCACTTCAATTTTTGTCTATAATGCCTTACATGACTGCCCAGTAACCATAGAATACTCTGGAAATAATCACAACACTAACACTAGAACGAGACATGAACTTAGACTGCCTCGATGCCGGACGTCCCACGCCCAGCAAAGTGTGCTGGTGCGGGGTGTCAAGCTGTGGAATCAATTGCCAGGTGACACAAGAAATGCCAATACAAAAAATACTTTTAAGGCAAGAATCAAAAGACAATTCATGACTAGATATTAATTTCCTTTGTTTAAATATTTGCAATTATATGTATTTTTCTAATATTCATACTGTATAATTATATTTTTGTAGGTATGTACCTGTATGCTCTGAGTGTGTTTGTTGTGGAGATAAATATACATTATTAATGTAAGTAGTAAATATTCTATGAATTATGTATGTAAGAATGAGGATATGTATCTTTGTTGTTAAATAGTGTACGCATATAACTATGTGTTTGTGCTTGTTTGTGATTGAAAATTATCAATTAGTTAATAGTATGACTGCGTTGTCTGTGATATTTGTTTAGTATCAAGGCCTGTATAAGAGATTCTCTCAACGGGCCCATTAGTAACTATGTTAAGAATATTCTCTTTCTTGGTATGTACAAATCAACCAATAAATTTATCAATAAAATCTCTCTCTCTCTCTCTCTCTCTCTCTCTCTCTCTCTCTCTCTCTCTCTCTCTCTCTCTCTCTCTCTCTCTCTCTCTCTCTCTCTCTCTCTCTCTCTCTCTCTCTCTCTCTCTCTCTCTCTCTCTCTCTCTCTCTCTCTCTCTCTCTCTCTCTCTCTCTCTCTCTCTCTCTCTCTCTCTCTCTCTCTCTCTCTCTCTCTCTCTCTCTCTGTGGACAAGTTTATTGACAAAATTAAACTACTTGCTGAACATGTTGATCATCATGCTTGTGTAAAATGTCATTGATTAATTGTAAAAGAAATGTATCAGGTTAACTTTTCTTCATATATACTGGCTGTATGCATCAACCTCCAGCGTCAGCGTTGTATTCACAACGGCAAGTAGTCTGGGGGTTGAAATACTGAAAATTGTCACTTAAAATACGTGGCAATATGCATCAAGTAGTGTGTCTAATCTTATAAACTTTCTTTTCATATATACATTTATATATTATATATGCTTAATGTGTGATTTTTCACCTTTGATTTTCTTAATAAACTGTTAAACTTAACTCTTAAAATTTGTAACCTTATGGTTTTATATTGCTGCACATTGCTATGTATTTAATGTAGAACTTTTCAAATCATCTTTTAATAATGAACTATAGATACACTGAAGGGTATAACAAATTAGTGCTTGCAGGTATATATAATGCATAGAATACCCTATAACAGGGTTTTCTTTATATTGCTTATACCCCTACTTAGGGGTATTGTAAGTATACATTATACCCTTACATGGGTATATTGTGAAGGATATAGTATAGTTCTTTTATACCCTACAAGGGTCTCCTATTTTGACCACTAGAAATAACCTTTTTATACCTTCACAATACCCTTACATTTTTCGAGTGTAGTAAAGAAAAAAATTGAAGAAAAATGAGTGTCTGAAAAGTTATAACGGATTAGGGGAGAAAGAATGTTGTAGCAGTGAAAGCAGTGGTAACTCGAACAACGGAGAAATAAGTACTTGTGACTCATCTTCTCACCAACAGCTAAAGTAAACACGTTGCTGCAAGACTATCAATCAATCAGTCACTTCTATTGCTCCTGTGTTGAACCTCAGCCGACAAATGACAATGTTGTTTAGAGTTTGGCTCATGCATTGAGACTGACCGACGAGTGACACATGACTGCGGGAATATGAATCTATCAGTCAGCCTTGGCCTTTACTAATTCCTGGATAGGTCTGACATTCACTCGGCTCATTCTAACACGGAGAATGAATTGTATTGCCATATTATCTCTGTTCCCTCCCCGTGTGTTACTTCAGAATTGGTGGCTTGTTTTAGTTTTGTTGTTTCAGTTCTTACATTTTTTTTTCAAGTGCTTGCAAAGATATGTGATCTGAATAAGCTTATATTGTTTCCTAGATTGGAGAAAGTTCCTTCCTTGTATTTATTTATTTGTTTCATTATTTTTATCTATATATCTGCCTAAGTATGTCTCTTCTTGTATCTATCTATCCATTCATGTCTTTATATATGCTTTTATCCAACTTTCCGTGCATATCTATCTACCTATCCATGTATATATGTATCTATCTATCCATCTATCTAAATACTATCTATTTATCTATCTATATATATCTTTCTGTCTATCTATCTACTTTATTTGTTCATCTGTTTATCATTCATTTACTATGCCATTTTTCTCTTACTATCTTTCTCAACACTTGTGCGTGCCTTGGTCGCGGGATTCGAACCCTGACCACATGGCACAAAAGCAACACGAACTACAGGAACGTCACACACACACACACACACACACACACACACACACACACACACACACACAGTCAACCAGGAATACATTGCAGCGTTCACTTCCATTATTTAACACCCCCCGATTTAGCATCCTATCAATACGTTATGTCTCAGTGAATTTATATCTATTTATTTACCCATTTTATGTTTCAATTCATCTGTGTATCCCCGTGCATTCGTCCAATTATCTAACGCCGCTCTATGTTTGTCCGCTCATCGTCCATCATTTGTATTTATTTAGCCATGCAGGTGATCGTGTTTGCCTGCATGGCACCGCGGCTTTTGATGAACGTGTCGCGGGGTGAGCGAATACCTCCCGACCGTCACCCTGTTTCCAATGCAGCTCGGTGTTGTTTTACTTTGCTTTAACTTGTTTCAATATTCATCGGGTGAGGTTGCGACGTGAGTGATTTCAGGACTTTAACAGAGAGAGAGAGAGAGAGTTTCTGGAAGTGTTTGCATTATTTTGGTTTTGTAAGAGACACACTGGCCAATTGAAAAGGCTGAAAAATTTGTCCACAGAAGATGCTAGCCCACAATGAGTAGTCAAAAACATAATTCATCAAACATAACTAAATGAAATAAAAATACACTAAAGATAGATAAAACAATGGAGATCTGATAATACAGCCTAACCTTGCAATGGACGTAGTGATGAGGTTGTTAGTGGTGAGCAATTAAAGAGCTTCAAAATATTAGACAAATTTATGGATGAAGATGAAAGACAGTTATAGATAAGTAGGAATATGCTTCACAAAACTGCCAAGCTTGGACCTAATGGCTTCTTTTCTTGTGTTCTTATGTTTCTAAATTATTATTATTCTCTTTTCTATGTGTTACATCTTGGGAGAGCACTGCTGACGTCACATTTAACCTCTTCAGTACCATGACGCGTTTTCATATTCATTCTGCTTACTATTTGGTGATTTTACACAGAATCTTATGTGGGGATTAGAATAATGAAGACTGTGGGCACTAATCTTCTGACCTCCATAGACCTTTCTAAAGTAAATAAAACGTCTAATCATACCCCAAATTCAAGATAAAAATGCATCCCGGTACTGAAGGGGTTAACCAGCTCTCACACTAAGAGCATCTTGGGACAGACTAGACTACAAAGATTTCCAGACACACGATGGGGTAATGAATGGAGATCCAGAGTGTGTTTTCGTGGATCGCTATATGGCCAAGCAGTTTTTATCATTACTTTTTTATGTAAAAGGGGAAAGGTGGTTAAGGCAACAAAAATAATAAAAAAAAGCCCACTTAGATGTCAGTCCCAGTTTTTGTACGAGGGGAAAAATGGTTAAAGGCAACAGAAATAATGAAAAAAAGGCCCACTTAGATGCCAGTTCCCGTTCTTCTTACCTTAATGAGTGCAGGATGTTGAAATAGAAATCACTGGTTATCAACACTACATCTGAAAGTATTAAGCTTCAGTAAGTCAGGTAAGGGATGTGTTTAACCTCTTTAGTACCATAACGCGTTTTTATATTCATCCTGCGTACTATTTGACGATTCTATACAACTTCAGAAACTTATGGGGGGATTAAATTAGTGAAGACTCTGGCCATTAATCTTCTGACTTCCATAGACTCTTCCTAATGTAAATAAAATTGTCTAATCGTACACAAAACTCAAGGTAAAAAAGCTTTCCAGTACTGAATGGGTCAAGGTCACAAGAAAAACACATGGGTACAACATAATTAGAGGTTGTAATGTTGGTGGATGGTGACAGAAACTATAAACAAGTGGAATGTTTAGAAAGGACCGATTATTATTATCAGTATATGAAGGGTACACATATTTAGGTTCTCCATGCCAGACACCGTGTTTAGGGTCGCAAGAGATGTAGTGTGCGTTACGATTGTACAGGTTCAGAAATAGAAAATAAGTGCAACACGTAAAACTAGCAATTATTAACATTATACTTGCAAGCATTGAGGCTTCCCATGTCAGGAATTGCATGGATTAGTAAGGAAATAAGAATAAGTGTGTGAAAGATGCAAAAAAGACCAGTAATCTATAATGGGATTGGCATATTTACAATCTCTCCTTAACCTCTTGAGTACCAGGACGCGTTTCCATATTCATTCTGCTTACTATTAGGTGGTTTTACACAGCTTCAGAAACTTATATGGGGGATTAAAATAGTGAAGACTGTAGCCATTAATTTTCTGACACCTATAAATCTTTCCTAATGTCAATAAAATGGTCTAATCGTACACAAATCCCAAGGTGAAAATGGGTCCCAGTATTGAAGGGGTTAAGGTTGCAGCACTAACTACAGATTTTAACGCACTTTGCTGTAGGACTCTAAAGTAACGAGGTTTGCGTTTTACTGTCGGTGTTTTAGCTGACGCTGTGACACGGTAGGTCTATATCATATAAGCTGCCTCTATTTCTGTTTTCCCTGTTTCATTTTGCTGACACGTTTGTTTTCTGGTATTGTATTTGTTGAGTGAAGTTATGAGTAGTTCTGGTGGTGGTGGTGGTGGTGGTGGTGGTGGTAGTAGTGATAGTGGCAGTAGTAGTAATAGTGGTAATGGTGGTGGTAGTAGTATTAGTTTTAGTATTAATATTATTATTATTAGTAGTAGTAACAGTAGTAGTAGTAGTAGTAGTGGTGGTGGTGGTGATTATGGTGTTGGTAATAACAGTAGTAGTAGCAGTACTAGTAGTAGTAGTAGTAGTAGTAGTAGTAGTAGTAGCAGCAGTGGTGGTGGTGGTGGTGGTGGTGGTGGTGGTGGTGGTGGTGGTGGTGGTGGTGGTGGTGGCAGTAGCAGTGGTGGTAGTAGTAGCAGTAGTAGTAGCAGCAGTAGTAGCAGTAGTAGTGGTAGTAGTGGTGGCAGCAGCAGTAGTGGTAGCAGTAGTAGTAGTAGTAGTAGTAGTAGTAGTAGTGGTAGTAGTAGTAGTAGTAGTAGTAGTAGTAGTAGTAGTAGTAGTAGTAGTAGTAGTAGTAGTAGTAGCAGCAGCGACAGCAGCAGCAACAACAACAGTAATAGTAGCAGTCTTAGTCGTAAAGCACTAGTAACAACAAACAGCAATATTACAGAACCAAAAACAATAAGACTAAAACCTTCTGAGATCACAAATGCAGTAAAATCAATAAGGATCCCCAGATTCCAAACCTCTCTAATGCCGAGATACCCAACCACTGCTTTTCACGACTTTCTCTCAGCACTTCACGTCAGCTCACTGCTCCTGGTGAATCCTGGTGGGGTCCTGGTGGGTAGTTCTTGTGTCCTGTCCGGTCCTGGTGGGTGGTGGCAGGTACTGGGGGCGAGTTCTGTCAGCGGGCGAGGGTCCAGACAACGGGCGAATCTTTCCTGGGGCTTACTGACTTCATTACACGACACCGGGCCGCCCTGTCAGCGCTGTCTGTCCTCCTGCCTCGCTCTGAGCTCCACCAAAAAAGGGGGATTTTTCTTGACAGCGTTCATCCTTCTTTGCACGACTTAGGGCCATATTCTGAAACACTTCTGCGCCGCGCCTCCGCTACTCTGAAAATTCTCTTGCTGAAGTTATCATTGAGTTTTTAAAGTGCTTTTTTTTTACGATTTTTGTGATGGATTAATAAAGTTTCTATATAATTCACATGAGTCTTGAGAACCCGTCTGATCATCTTTGTGGCCATTGAGAATTGTCGTGAGGAGAGAGCAAAGCGTTTCTGAATGCAAGCCTTGAAGTTATACGGGTTTTAAAAACTTACCTATTTGTTTACAGTGTCAAATTAAACAAGATTTTTACATTACCAATATGATTAACACTTGAGAACCCAGTTGATCATCTTTAGGGTCTTTGATAGTAGTCTTGGTGAAAGAGGAGAATGTTTCAAAGCTCAGACTTCTTTAAATTCCTCTGCAACGGGAACAGTTTATTGATGTAAGAGAGTGGCGAAGGTTGGTAATTGATTGAGTTATGGGGCAGGGAAAGAAACTAGACCCTATGGTGCTGGTTAGGCTTAGGAGAGGTACATCACATCTACTACAAAACTGCTGCGATTCGGGATCGATGAATACAATTGTGTAGGTTGGATGAGACTTAAGACTGTGGCAGAATTGGATCACGCGGAACAAGGGGAGCAAGGAAAACTAAAGAGAGAGAGAGAGAGAGAGAGAGAGAGAGAGAGAGAGAGAGAGAGAGAGAGAGAGAGAGAGAGAGTAAACAAAAACTTTCCTAACAACATAATTTTATTGTGTTAGAGGGGGTAACAAAGAAGATAATTGTATCAACATCTGTTCAGGTTAACTTGTCTCTTTTAAATTAGATAACTTCAGTGTGTGTGTGTGTGTGTGTGTGTGTGTGTGTGTGTGTGTGTGTGTGTGTGTGTGTGTGTGTGTGTGTGTGTGTGTGTGTGTTGCACCAGTAATTAGGACAGTAGTAATAATGAGAATCGAGGGGAATGTTACGAAACTGGACATCTTGGAGTGTGCTTTGTGTCTCATATTTTCCTTGGCGAGTTTTCCTTCATGAGCACTTGTACAGGTTCCTATGTACGGCACGGCTTCTTAACATTGCCTTCACTGTGTGGCAAGATATTAGTAAAACTGAACGTAAAGAGAAACACGATGGAAAAGCCAGGCAGGAGTCTAACTCGCTAATTATTTATCTGCTAAGTCATCTCCTGCACACCATCACCACCACCACCACCACAATCATCACAGTACCGTCTTCCTCTTCCTGCTTCACGTCACTGCTTCAGCAAATAATTAACTTTGAAGGTATTCAGTTAATAGCATAGCATTGTTTTCTCCACCACCACCAGTAACACACGTGATTCACCTTATTAGCAGAGAGAGAGAGAGAGAGAGAGAGAGAGAGAGAGAGAGAGAGAGAGAACAATTATAACATTAATCTACACACATAAATCTCATATCGTAACATAGCCATAGTAATATTGATGAGAATACGCGAAAATAATGTTTGGTACTGAAATAAGAACAAAAGGTAAGTAAAGTACGAGACGGAAGAGTATATAAACACTAATTCACTCATCGTATTACGCAACGTGTAATTGGAATACTTGAATACACATCAGAATGTCTCACAGTGATTAAGTGAGAACGCCAAGGTAAGTGAAACAATGAGGAAATTAAGTTGCTGCTGGAACTGGTCACTGTTAAGCGGCGTAAAACACACAGCTGTTATAACATGCTTGACGAGATATAGTATTGTATTTCACCAGTGAGAATACGTGAAAGCAGCTACAGGTAATGAAATAATAACACGAGGACACGTAAAGCAATGTAGGAAATGATATCATTGGAACTACGTAATTCTGAAGAGCAGTAATACAAAGAGTTTCACATGCCGATTTATCATACCGTAAGTAACTGGACGTGTTATTATGCGACAATTGATGAGAACAAACTAATATTACTTTCATAAATGCAATTGGAAGAAAGAGGACGACTGAACCAGAGAGGAGAAACACGTCACTGCTGGCACTACTTGATTCTGAGGCGGCGTAACACAACCAGATAACCACCACTTAACCACACACCGAAATATCTTACCGCACGTCACAAAGACAACGTATTATACAACATGAGAAGAGGTTACTTAATCATGTCTTTAAGAAATTTAGCAAGAAAAAAAGCAGATGAGTGACTTCACGTCTTGTCAAACCTTGATCTCTGGCGTGACGTAACTATGACATGGTGTAGAAGAAGCAGCAGTCTCACGTTCTTATGGAGATACCGAAATATTCTATTATAACCAAACCATTTCATTATACAACGTATGACGGAAGTATATGAAAATAATGCCAAATAGTGCAGTAAGAGTAAGAGGATGAGTGAATTGATATGGGAAGACACATGACTGTTGGCACTACTTGGCGGCGCGGCGCAATTCTGCATGAGGCCGTGCAGCTGTGCGGTGGCCTACCTTAACCTGCATTCTGAGTAATCATGGTTAAGTGAAGTGACAGTGTTACGTTTATCGTCGCATAATTTCTTCCGTAAGTGCCATCTGTCACCTTCTTAGTCTGGCACTCGGCCCTCGGTGTCTCCCCGCCAGCCTCCAAGCGTGGCACTTACTGAAGGTGAGAATTTAGGCTGATAAATTGATAAGATGGGACGACGGTGTTCATGCAGAGGCGGGCAGGCTTGTGTACGTGACCTGGGAGGGACAACTTGCTCCCTTTGATCATGGGAAGTTCATATACCAAAGTGATGTCCTGGCTGAGGTTTAATGTTGACTTAGGCTCTTCTTGGGAAACTTTGTTTTCAAAGGGTATTTATGGTACCGTGTGGGTGTTTTCTTCCCACGAGTTAACGTTCATATGTTGGCGGAAGGGAGACGATAGCGTACACGGTCACCAAAAACATCAACAACAAAAGATTTGCTGTGTGAGGATGCATATTCAACAGAAATACTTCAGAGACTCAGCAGCGCCGTTGTCCGTAAATACTTCACACACACAGCCTAAACAACAACAACAACAACAACAACAACAACAACAACAACAACAAAAAGGTCCTTCCTGACGCGTGTGTTGTTGCCTTCACCGCGACTAAAAATACTTTGCGTTCAGCTGTAGCACACACACACACACACACACACACACACACACACACACAGAGCTGTCCAACAGGCCACTACCTAACGACCGATGATATCATTGTGCACTGTCAACAGCGTCACCGAGCATCGCTGTCAGGTGGCCCCGCTCATAACTGTCTTATCCAATAGTGTAGAGGCTTGGCTGGACACTTCTCGCCAGGAAGCACGGCAAAAGGCTCCAGGTCACTACGCGGCTTCCTCCTCTTGCTTGTATTTGAGTCTCCCCATCACCTTGGCTCTGATAGATCACGTTTTCTCCGTTTTCTTTAAGGCTGAGCTGCTGCTGTGAAGATGTGAAGGGATCCCTGAAAATGTTGGGGCATACATAATGTACTATCACATACATTATTTTAAAGGGTCTTTCACTTTCTACGTGTCTCGGTGAGTGTTTGGGGCATTTACAGAAGTGTGGATCTGAAGGCGGGATGAATAATGTGAGCCCGAGAAAATTACAGGTGACTCGGTATTCACGATCATTTCTCTCTTTTGTACGTGTTCTGCTTTATCTCTTCAGTACTGGGACATATTTTTACCTTGTTTTTTTAATAATGATTTGACGATTTTATTTGCATTAGGAAGGGTCTTTGGAGGTCAAAAGACTGGTATCCAGAGTCTTTACGATTTTAATCCCAACATAATTTTCTGAACAGATATAAAACCATCAGATAGTAATCAGAATGAATATGAAAACATGCCATAATACATAATGGGTTAATGCGACTTGAATTATATGAAATTTGATGGAATGTGCATGAAGTGTTCACTCATCGCGATCCAGTAGTGTAGTTTGTGTGTAGTTATGAATTTTTCCCTCGTGTTCTAGCTTTCATAATATTGAAGTAAAGATTTATAAACAAAAATATGAATATATGTACTATTGGGATTACTTTTATTGGCCCGTAATATAAATCAGGGACAAAATAGTACAATTAACAGGGCTAAAACGGTAACCACTTTTCTTTTTTACTATTTTTACTTGTATTTTTTTTAACTTTTTTATTTAATTCTCTTTTTCCTTATACTCGACTATTGTTAACATGAGGCCTGGAAGTCCCTATATACCGTGTGAACCGAGAGTCGCCTTTACAAACATTCACCATTAATGCTGCTGGCTTTAGGAGGCCTTTTAGCGAGCTAACTACAGGCTCCTCAGGTGACACTGTTGCTCATGTGTCCTCAGCTTATTGATGTGCCTCTGTGGTCCCGGTCACTGTACAAACATAGGTAAGGTAGCGAAAGAAAGTAGCTTATGTTTGTTACTGTTATTACTTCTCTAACTATTAATAATTTTGTTTAGTGTAGCTGGAATTGCAGTGAAGTGTTGGAAATGAAGCTTAGGATATTGTAACTGTTGCTGTTGACAAAGAGAACAGTTGGATATTTTGAAATTAACGACATTCACTGTGTGTGTGTGTGTGTGTGTGTGTGTGTGTGTGTGATTGAAATGCAATATTCGGAGGAGCAAAACATGTGTCTTACAATGTTATGAAATGATGAAGACTGCTTTCTATCTACCAAACTTTCTATTCCTTCGCATTTTCCTTCAATTCCTGTTAAAATGCATATAATATTTGGACTCTCTCTCTCTCTCTCTCTCTCTCTCTCTCTCTCTCTCTCTCTCTCTCTCTCTCTCTCTCTCTCTCTCTCTCTAACACCGAGTACTTGCCAGTGTGATCAGTAAGTCATTGATCGTCAGGAGTATAGCGCTGGTTGGGTCTACACTTAACTATCTGTTTTATGCTTTTCTTTAGCTGTGAGTCCGTTTCATTGAATTTCTCGGGTAGATAAGTGACCACAAGTTTTCTGTAGAGTTTAGAAATAAGGAAGTAAGAAAAGAGGAAAAAGAAAATATAATCCATTTCACTGTTTGACGTCTTGGGAACTATGTAGTATGCGAGAGAGAGAGAGAGAGAGAGAGAGAGAGAGAGAGAGAGAGAGAGAGAGAGAGAGGGAGGAGGAGAGATTGAGATTCTTGCATGCATTTTTTTTATTTCTTATTCAAAGTTAGGAAAGTTACTCGAAAGTTGGAAGTAGTTTTGCTCATTATGACGCCGTGGGGATGGACACAGGCAGGAGGCACACGGTGTGATGCGTGGAGGGTGTCTGGTGGTGGTGGTGGTGGTGTCTTGAGCGTGTGTTCCTTGTATACCCCCTCATCGCTGTCTCCTTGAACATTTGTCTGGCCATTCCCTAGAAGTGACTACTACATTTTCACTTATTCAGTCAAACAACTTAATTTTATCCATATATATATCCTCTAAATGCAGCTTCACAATACCCTTAATACTCTATCAAACGTGTCATTTCTCTACAGAACACTGTCACATATTCTTATTAATTTCTCTATGAACCCTTGACAAATAGCTTCCAAACACAGTCGAACACATTTCTTTACAAAAACCTGCCAAACACTACAATTTATATACAAACTACCAAAACATCATAATTTCTCCTCAAAACAACATCCCTTCCCAAAAAAACACCCTCATTTCCGCACTAAACAGCCCTAAAGCACCCTCACTTCTTCATAAGACTACCGAAAAAAACATCCTTTCTCTACAAAATTACCAGTAACACCGTAGTTCACCACCAAAGCCTGCCAGACAGCCTCATCACAGGACTCGCTTACTTAACTCGGTCCCTTCACCACCAGTTCCTGTCCTGAGCTTCCTCTACTCGCTGACTATCCTTTGAATGCCAGCATTGTCTTGTATGTATTTCCGATGTTCTGTTGTACGG
>NC_059264.1:10560677-10573177 GCF_017591435.1 Portunus trituberculatus | reverse complement strand
CCTCCTCCTCCTCCTCCTCCTCCTCTTCCAGCTGTCATCACTATCACTTGTAATTAATAAGTGGGTGTTCTGTTATACACTATGTTACTGATGAATATTCCTACTTTTACTGTTCTAGAAGTTCACAGTTCATTTCTCACTATGACTGCGTGGCGGCGAGTGGCGAGTACTGGCAGTCGTACAAACCTGGTGATTATATTGTTTAGTTATATTTCTGAAGTGAGGAGCGGGAGGCGAGAGTCTTCCCGCCAGGTGTGCAGGATTGAGATGCAAATACTGGAGACGCTAAGACGAAAGCCGATGCAGTGTTCGCCTCTTGAGGAGTGGGATAGGATAGGAGGAGGAGGAGGAGGAGGAGGAGGAAAATATAATTAGGTGACAAAACGTTTCCTCCTTTACTCATGTTCTTAAATGAGAGAAAAAAATGTTAAAAAGAGAAGGAATTGAAAAAAAAAATCTGTTGATAAGATTAAATAAAAATCGAAATAAATGACAATAAAATACAGCAAGACAAAGAGAAAATATACACTGATAATAATGGAAAAAGGAAGGAAAGAGATAAAAATAAGAAAAAAATACGAACCTAACAAAATTAAATAGAAATAGAGTAATGAAATAGGAGAAGAAAGGAGAGATGAAAATATATGATAAAGGAGGAAAACACAAATAAAAAAAAAAAGCATATGAATAATGAAACAAATTGAAATAAAAAAAAGACAAAGACAAAGAAAAAAGTGAGAGAAATAAAGAAGAAATACAAAGAAGCCGAGGAGAGAGAGAGAGAGAGAGAGAGAGAGAGAGAGAGAGAGAGAGAGATTGATTTTGTATATGCTTCTTTTGGTTTCAATTTTTTGGGAGGCTCTTTTATTTTTGCTTTTAATTTGCTTTTTGATTGAGTTTTGTTTGTTTAGTTTAGTTTTTCCTGTTTGTTGTTACTTTTTCTCTTTGTCTTTCCATCTTTAATCTTGCACTTGAGGAAGAGAGTGAGGGGAAACAGCAACAATGAGGACAGCATGAGACAATGTAGGTCGCTGAAATAGGTATGATTAATTCAGAATCCAATGCTACACCACACCAGTCACGAGGGAACGCCAGAAGAGTGATTAGTTTAACACGTCCCGCAATAGTTGTCCTTGTATCCTTCATTGATGTATTTTTGGTGTTATTCTGTTATTGGTGACAGTGTTCTTACTGTGTGGTGGCTGAGTGGCGCCGTTTGCCTCACTATGCTGATTGCATTTGTCCTTCCTGGAAAGAGGAAACGCAGGCAGAGGAATATGTTCACAAGGTGATTAGATGTGTTTCATGTTCATGTGTTGTTGATGAAAGTCTCAGTCTCTCTCTCTCTCTCTCTCTCTCTCTCTCTCTCTCTCTCTCTCTCTCTCTCTCTCTCTCTCTCTCTCTCTCTCTCTCTCTCTCTCTCTCTCTCTCTCTCTCTCTGTGTGTGTGTGTGTGTGTGTGTGTGTGTGTGTGTGTGTGTGTGTGTGTGTGTGTGTGTGTGTGTGTGTGTGTGTGTGTGTGTCTGTCTGTCTGTCTGTCTGTCTGTCTGTCTGTCTAAACGTGTGTGTGTGTTGCTTCACTACACACACACACACACACACACACACACACACACACACACACACACACACACACACACACACACACACACACACACACACACACACACACACACACACACACACACACCAGGAGCAACCATGTGAATAGTCTGTCCTCAATTCCGCACAACACCGTTCAAACACAGCATCTTGTGTTTCAGTCCTGATTTATGGAATTCCATACACTCATCACATTTATCACATTTATTTTTCCCCAAAGTCATACAATTTTTGCTGCATCATTGAAGCTTTTTGTTAATTCATTACATAGTTTTACTTCATTACACATTTTCCTGTATCATCACATCTTTTCTCACTCTTGCATGATTTTTCCCTTGCCAATACAGTTTCTAGAGCGGGAATAGACTATGCTTTGATGGAGAAATAGAAGAGACATAAAGAGACATAGATAGATAGATAGACAAATTTTTCCCTTGCCAATACAGTTTCTAGACCGGGAATAGACTATGCTTTGATGGAGAAATAGAAGAAAGAGACATAAAGAGATATAGATAGATAGATAGACAAAGTTATATTGACTCCAAAACAACGTAGACTACACAGGCAGTAAAAAGAAGCATGCCACACACACACACACACACACACACACACACACACACACACACACACACACACACACACACACACACACACACAGCGTTATGAGCTTCTCGTTAAAAGTAAAGTGAAGTAAAAAATGAAATGAAACTAACGAAATTGAATAAGTTTTTACACTAGAATTACGTTTGTTGTTGTCTTTACCGTTTTTTTCGAATATTTATTATTATTTTTTCGACATGTTCACGCCTCGTTTGCTACAATGCCTTTTTTTTTTTATTTCGTTCATTTGCTGTTGTATTTTTTTTTTGTGCGATATTGGTTGTCATTTAATCTCTCTCTCTCTCTCTCTCTCTCTCTCTCTCTCTCTCTCTCTCTCTCTCTCTCTCTCTCTCTCTCTCTCTCTCTCGGGAATCATAGTAAACTTTTCTATAATTTTTCTTCGTCCTTTCTTTCTCCTCCTCCTCTTCTTCTTCTTCTTCTTCTTCTTCTTCTTCTTCTTCTTCTTCTTCTTCTTCTTCTTCTTCTTCTTCTTCTTCTTCTTCTTCTTCTTCTTCTTCTTCTTCTTCTTCTTCTCCTCCTCCTCCTCTTCTTCTTCTTCTTCTTCTTCTTCTTCTTCTTCTTCTTCTTCTTCTTCTTCTTCTTCTTCTTCTTCTTCTTCTTCTTCTTCTCCTCCTCCTCCTCCTCCTCCTCCTCCTCCTCCTCCTCCTCCTCCTCCTCCTCCTCCTCCTCCTCCTCCTCCTCCTCCTCCTCCTCCTCCTCCTCCTCCTCCTTCTTCTTCTTCTTCTTCTTCTTCTTCTTCATCTTTTCCTTTTTTTTTCTTCTTCTTCTTCTTCTTCTTCTTCTTCTTCTTCTTCTTCTTTTTTTTTTTTTCTTCTTCTTCTTCTTCTTCTTCTTTCCTTTGCTTCTTCTCTTTCCTTGTCTCCTTTTCCTCTTGCTGTCTTTGTTATTGTTCCTCGTGTATTTTCTTCTTCCAATATTGCTCCTCCTTTTTTGCATCTTCATCTTCGTTTTCCTTTTCCTTTTCCTTTATTTTTTACCCCTCTACTCCTACTTTCATATATCCTCTATTTTCTTGCACTACTTCTTTTTCCTTCTCAATTGTCCTGTTTTCCTTTCTGAATTTTCTCTCATCAGATTGATTTCAACAAAGCCTCACTTGGATTAATAGCCTCACTTGGATTAACAACCAGGAAAAAAAGGCAGAACAATCCTCCAATATTGTGTTCTGAAAAGTTTGACCATTAGTGTTCAGTATGCATAGAGTGTGTGCCAGTTGTTAATTAATTGATAGTTTTGACGATTTTGTTAATGAATAAGTACACGCCATTAGTCCTGTAATTGAAAAAGTGTTAGACAGAGAGAGAGAGAGAGAGAGAGAGAGAGAGAGAGAGAGAGAGAGAGAGAGAGAGAGAGAGAGAGAGAGAGAGAGAGAGGAGGGTGAATGATTTGAATTGTGACTGCTGTTTCTTAAGAGTATGTCATTAAGAGTACCATGACACTTTTCCATATCCATTCTACTTATTATTTGGTGACTTTCTACAGCTTCAGAAACTTATGTGGGGGTTAACATAGTCAAGACTGTGGCTATTAATCTTCTGACCTCCATAGACCCTTCCTAATATCAAGAAAATGGTCTAATAGTACACAAATCTCAAGGTAAAAATGCTTCCCAGTACTAAAGTGCTTAAGAGTATATAACACTTAATATTATCAAATTTTGGCATTCATTATAAGAGGGGCATTGATCTAAGGCTTAAAAAAATTCAAAGATGCCGGTTACTGAAGGGAAGAGCTAAAAAGAATCATCTAAAATTGTCTTGAAACCTTCCATATGAAAAATTTAGTCATGGAGAGAGAAAAAAAATGCAGGTAGGGAGTTGCAGAGTGTACCGGTAAAGGAGGTGAAAGGTTGAGAATACTGACCATTGCCTTAAAGAGGTAGATTGAACAGTGGTGAGGGAAGGGAAAGCAAGTGCTGTGGAGCGAGGAGGTGAGGAGTGTTATAAAGAGTGTCAATAGGAGTGAGTTACGAAGAGTGGAGGCATAATGGACTAAAAGGGGGAGGAGAAATGGAAAGACAAGAAGAAGAAGAACAAAAAGGATGGGGAGGAATACAGGAAAATAAGATAAAGTAATGTAAGAAAAAGGAGGATAATTACAAAAGTTAGCTGAATCTCAGAGAGAGAGAGAGAGAGAGAGAGAGAGAGAGAGAGAGAGAGAGAGAGAGAGAGAGAGAGTGAGTGAGTGAGTGAGTGAGTGAGTGAATCAGTTAATCAGCCAATTATCCATGTATCCATCCAGTCAGCTAGCTATCCAACCAGCCAGTCAGTCATACATCCGTCCATCCTTATATCCATCCATCTATCTGTCCATCCATCCAGCCAATCAGTCAGTCAGTTAGTCAGTCAGTCAATCAGTCAGTCAGTCAGTCAGTCAGTCAGTCAGTCAGTCAGCCAGCCAGCCAGCCAGTCAGCCAGCCAGCCAGCCAGCCAGTCAGTCAGTCAGTCAGTCAGTCAGTCAGTCAGTCAGTCAGTCAGTCAGTCAGTCAGTCAGTCAGTCAGTCAGCCAACCAACCAGCCAATCAGTCAGTCAGTCAGTCAGTCAGTCAGTCAGCCAGCCAGCCAGCCAGCCAGCCAGCCACCCAGCCAGCCAGCCAGCCAGCCAGCCAGCCAGTCGTGCAGCGTGTATCGGAAGCAAGGATTGAGCGAGCAGGGAGTGGGGCGTTGAGGTGAAAGCGTTGTCAATATTCTGTCAATACAAAGAAGGACACATTGCCTCCCCTACCTGTTTCGTCACACAGGAATACTTTTACCGGTGTCCATTTGTCGCTGTTGTTGACGCCCGTATATCGCCGCTCCATCATATCACTGTATCGATAACAGCTCAATAGGAAAGCCGTAGTTGTCATAAACACGTAAGGTACTAATTCTTCTTGTGATTTATTGTAGTGACGTTGTATTAGATTAAAGAAAGCTCTTGTTTATTTATACATGTGTATGGTTTTCAGTAAGTTTTTTTTTTTTCTCTTCATTGCTACAGATTGTTTACTCGTATATTTAAGTGTGATGTGATGTGTGAGATTGAAACGTGATGAAATATGCTTTCTGATTTTGAGATGATATTTTAAAGACCATAGATTGACCATTAAGTTATCTTTTCATCTTTATTTTAGTTTCAGTATCGCGAAAAATTTAAATGAAGATGTAGGAGAAAAAAAACTATTTTCTCCACCCAAAAGTTTATTGAAAAAAAGAATAAAAATGTATCAATTTAATTTCAGGTGTCTTAATCTGAAATTGTTCAAGATGTATCGAAGGAGGAATAACAGAAACACGCAGAAAGTTTTTCTTTGTAAACGTCCTCGTTAGAAGGAATGATTGAGTAGGGCAGACTTTTCAGTGGCCAGAAGTGTCTTTGTTTACTGATAAAAATTGTGTTGTTTTTCGATTGTTGTAATAAGTCATGGCGCATTAACAGGCAAGAGAGTGAGGTAATGAAGGAGATGAAACTAGGTGTAGAGAAGCAAGATTTTGACGTGTCTAGACCAGTCAAGGGTAGAGAGAAAGTAAGATTGACATAAAAATAGATGATAAAACTGGCACAAAGTAGACAGATAAATTTGAAACAAACAATAAAAAAAATGTTTAACGTGCGGGACAGTATTATAGGTAAACAAAATTACATAACAAAAGCAAACAAATCAATGAATAGTATGTAAACAGATAATTGAACGTCCTGAGGTGCTTTGATATTCTCTTGGAAAATATCCCAGCGTGACATTAACAGGAAGGTCTCTTTGGACTCGTGAAGTATGCAGGAAACGCGCGATTCTGTCGGGAGAAGAGCGTAGTATTTAATGGGAGAGGCATTTAAACAATTCGAAAAAGCGAACCAAGGACGAAAAGGCGCTAATTGAAGAGGTCAAGCTGTGTCGATGAAGTGCCCTGACGAGTATTGGCTGATGACCTCTGGAAAGTGAAATGACCTCAGTGACAAAGGCTTAGTGTGCGAGTAAAGAACTGTGATACTTTGATTGTTGACGCTGGTAGTTTGTGTCGACGTGTTTGGCATATTTCTGGACAGTTGCATCGAATCAGTCGGGTGTTTTAAGAGAGCGTCCATTGCTCTTTGATATCATCTCGGTTCGCCTTGCACTTTTGTTCCTAATTTTAGACCGTGTTTTAAACAGAGCACGTATGTAAAGCGTTTCAGTCACTTGTTTTCGTATTCCTTCCTTGTTTCTTTGCAAATATCTTTATCTACTCTTACATAATTCATAGAATTTTTTTTTTTTTTTTTTTGCTATACTCAAGTTCGTCATGAGATTCAAGAAAGGAATCAGGTTCAGTATGAAATGTTGAGTGCAAAACATTGAAATCTGACACTTTTTAATTACGTGTCATTTGTGCGTGTTCTTAACGTGATGAGGAAAGTTAGAGACGAAGAGGTGAGGAAGCTTTCTAAGAGGACACGGAGGAGGAGGTGGTGGTGAAAATGGAGATGGAGGTGAAGGTGGTGGAGTTGGAGTTGTTGTTGTTGTTATTGGTGGTGGTGGTGGTGGTGGTGGTGGTGGTGGTGGTGGTGGTGGTGGTGGTGGTGGTGGTGGTGGTGGTGGTGGTGGTGGCGGCGGCGGCGGCGGCGGAGAAATGAGGAATGGATGAATTAAATGAGAGAACAGGAGGAGGAGTAAGAAGAGGAGGAGGAGAAGGAAAAGGAAGAGGAAGAGGAGAAGGAGGAGGAGGAAAAGAATGGCTAGAACAAGGAGACGGAAGATGAAAAGGAGGAGGAGGTGAACGAGGAGGTGGAGGTGGCGTCGGTGGAGGTGGAGTAAAATAAGACACAAAGCTTATTAAACTAGACTATGGTTATGTCAAGCCCACAATGCACCCTGCCTGCCTCCCTACCTATTTTTTATTTTATTTTAGCGCTATTGAAAAGACGAAAAGCTTTTGATACAACTGACTGGAAACCCGCCATACATGCGAACAGTACTCTATACATGGGTGGAGGAGGCTTTTGTACAGAGTTAGAAAAAAAACTGCAGTAAATCTTTAGAAAGAGTTACGTTCAATTACTTTCTCTGCTTACGCATCGCACTGGAAGAGTAAAGATATGTGTTTTATGTTCTGTAAGGGGCAAAGAGTGGCAGAAAATGCAGTACTCTTTTATCATTGTCTTGCCGCTGTGATAGACGACTGCAGCAATCCTTCAACCATTTCCTTTGCTTACACATTCCATTGAGAGGATAACGAAGTATATATGTGTTTATAGTTTTTGTAGGATCAGGCCGTGAAACAAAGTAATGCAGTAGTATTTTATTATTTTTTAAGGTTGAGAAAGAAAATTGTAATAATCCTTTTAGTTTTCTCTGGGATGAGAGGTGGAAGAAATAATGCTGATAAACAACAGGTAGACAGACTGATTAATAAATGTAAACAAACGTACATGCATTTGAAAAGAAAGAGAGGGGAACATATACAAGTATTCTATTGTATTTAAACGTAGATAAACAGACAGACGGACACAAGCAAAAAGAAATAGAGATAGAAAAAAAAATCAGACAAACAATTAAATGAAATAAACACACACACACACACACACACACACACACACACACACACACACACACACACACACACACACACACACACACACACACAGTATAGTGTTTAAGGATAGAGTAAACACAGACCAGGAACACAGTTATTTGACTACCACTAATACTGAAGTTTTCCACTGCTGCCCATTGAGAAGTAGTATAAGTACACAGTATTGTATTAGCTCGGCAGTACAAATAGTGGCAAGAGGCGAGGCAGGCAGCCTCAGAGAGAACCAACGAGAAAGGTTTAGGCGAACCACATTACGATTATTATGTAGGCTTTTAATTTCAGCTAGAGAGGAAAGGTCGCTTGTAAGATTGCAACGATTTGGATGATAAGTTTGAACCGGAGAGAAGTGAATGAAGTGAAATGTTTTGATTTAAAGCACTTATATACATACATAGGGTTGTCTCTCACTTAAAGTTAAAAATGGTATACTACATTCTAACTTAAATAATATTAGTGAATAGTTTAGATAAAAATATGTACTAATTTGTTAATGTGTGGATAGGTGTACATGCTAATACTTTCATCGATATGTATAATAATTTTTTTTTTGTTACCTTTAGCTAGAAATCTTACCACGAGATAAAAATAAACAAGAACATTTATATAGCAAAGGATACACATACTGAAAAACGTATGTATAGGAAAAAAAATCTTACTAATCTTTTAATGCAGAGTCAGAATCCTCACTTGTATGATATTAATGCTGCAATGAATATCGGATTTTCAAGTGTAGAAGCAAATGAATAGTTTAGATAGAAATATGTACCAATTCGTGAATGTGTGGATAGGTGTACATGCTAACACTTTCATCGATATGTATAATGAAATGGGCTCAGTTTTTTTCTTTTGTTGTCTTTAGCTAGAAGTCTTACCCACTAGATAATAATAAACAAGAATATTTATATAGCAAAGGATACATACTGAAAAAACAACAACTTATGTATAGGAAAATAATCTTACTAATATTTTGATGCATAGCCAAAATCCTCAATTGTATATTATTAATGCTGCATTAAATATCGGATTTTCATGTGTTGAAGTAAATACACACTAAATTCAAAATATATGACTATCGTAAAGTAAAATGATAAAGAACAAATAAACCCCATACGAAGAGAAGGAAAAGAGTAAGCAGCGGAAATTGAGATGAAAAACAAGGCGAGGATTGCATGAGATAAATGTTAATGTGTAATTTCATTAAGAAGAGTTTCGCAAAAGACCAAATTAGCAATTAGATGAACTGCCGCCGACGACTTGACTGGATTCCCTTGTGAGAGAGAGAGAGAGAGAGAGAGAGAGAGAGAGAGAGAGAGAGAGAGAGAGAGAGAATTTTTTGGTATATTACATAAATGTTTAATAGATGGTTTTAATATTATGATTTGTTGCTAATGTTGTTGTTGTTGTTGTTGTTATTATTATTATTATTATTATTATTATTATTATTATTATTATTATTATTATTATTATTATTATTATTATTATTACTGTTATTAGTATTATCTCAAAAGACAAAAAAGAGAAAGGAATGAATCGGGGAGAGAGAGAGAGAGAGAGAGAGAGAGAGAGAGAGAGAGAGAGAGAGAGAGAGAGAGAGAGAGAGAGAAAGGCACTTAAAGCTCTCACCCACTCGATCCTGTTAATGTCAGTTGTGTCTTTCGAAATTATACTATAAACTTTCACAAGACCATTTCGCCAAGGCTGAGGAGGCGCCACGGTAGTCAAGCGGCTGAAGAGAGAGAGAGAGAGAGAGAGAGAGAGAGAGAGAGAGAGAGAGAGAGAGAGAGAGAGAGATAATGATTTTAAACACTTTCACTGCAGTAGGTCTTGAAGTAATCCATGAAATCATTATAAGCATCCACAAGAAAGAAATGAATTAGAAAGAAAAGATTTTGCATTTGTAACCCACTTAGATTTTTTTCTTTGTTTTTAAATAAGCGAGGGATTGGCCGGGGTAACAAAAATTTAAAGAAAAAAGGCGCACTCAATTGCCAGTCTCTTTATAGAGCCGATAGAATTAGCCAAAAGATAGAGACAAATGCCTTCAAATCTCCCTCTTAAATGAAGTCAAGTCGTAGGAAATCAGACACAGGCAGGGAGTTCCAGAGTTTACCAGAGAAAGGTATGAAAGACTGAGATTGGAGGTGGATGAAGAAGTAAAGGTGTCTCAAGGTGACCAGTAATTAAAGAGTGCACGTATTAAATAAAAGTCGAAAGGTTAAAGATAAGATGATAATTTGTCTTTACAGTTATTTGTTCTGTTCTTTTTTAGCTTCTTTAATTTATGCAAGAGGTAAACTAGCCAGGGGCGAAAAAAGATTAAAAAAAGGGCCCCACTTGAGTTGCAGGTTCTCTAAAAGACTGGTAAGGAGTTTTTGAGAAGTGAGAGATAAATGCTACCTCTTGTCTTTCTTCTTCTCAATTTTTTCTTTCTTTATTTTTTTTTTATTTTGGTTCGCCGTGGTTGTTGTTGTTGTTTTACTGGTGATGTAGAGTTTTTGTTAAACTTTCACTAAAAACATAGAAAACACAACTCTTGAAAACGTGAATAGCTTCCAGTGTAGTCCTCAAATCCCAACCCGTTTATTTATTTTTTTTTGTTTCTTTTCCCTTATAGATATCATTCATTTTTACCTTTCACATTTTGAGCCCTCATATCCTAGTCTTCTTTCTTTTTTTTTTATTCTTATTTTCTCTTTCAATTAACCTGTTTTGCTTTTATTAAACTTTCATTGTCATTGGAGTGTTACTGGCATATGATATTTTGTAATTCGAGGACATGCAAGACATTTCCCATCAACGTTATTAACACAAGAGGCCAGTGGAAGTGATCGGAGTAAGAGGCAAAAAGGTTAGTGTAGTGGTTTCCAGACTGACAGGCGTGGGAAGACAGGGAGTGGCGTGAAGATACCTATTCAAAAATCATTGTTTAGAAAATATATAATAAGTGAACGATGTATGGAAATCATTAGCTCAAGATGTTTTATATGGGACTATCAAGTGTACGACTGCCTTTGAAGCAGTTAAAATGTAATCTGGGGGCCGCCGTGGTACAGTGGAATCATGCGTGGTTTTGGTCCGAGGGGTCTCCAAGCGCATGGGTTCGAATCCTGTCCACGGTCGGAGTGTAGGTTAGGCTTCCTCACTCGGGGCAACGGTTTCCTAGCGGGTGGGCTTTGAGATAGGAGGTACCCCCAAAAAGTGTCCTTTTCTATTCATTTTGGTCACTATTTGGTGATTTTATACAGCTTCAGAAACTCATGTAGGAATTAAAATAGTGAAGACTGTGGCCATTAATCTTCTGACCTCCATAGACCCTTCCTAATGTCAATAAAATGGTCTAATCATACCCAAAACTCAAGGTGGAAATGTGTCCCAGTACTGAAGTGGTTAGATGAAAGGTGAATGTGGAGTGCGTTTCCGGTAGAGAGAACAAAACAGAGCTGCGTCATGTGCGATAGATTGGGAACCACAACGATAGACAATACGTACCTAAAAACACGAATAGAGAGAAAACGGACTAAGAAGAGACATGGCGATGGCGACGAATGACATTTTTATAACATCCAAGAGCGTAGGAACACAATAGAAGCTGTAGCAAACCATCAGACTTACACGTGAGGGTCTCTGAACCTTCACGTGGCAGTTTGTGCTTCAGTCAGTCAGTCCAGCAGCTGTGTGACACTCCATTCGACAAAAGCAACTCTGTATGTTCTGGCTTCTCATTACTAAATTTTTGAACGGTGGATAAACTGTTGTTATGATTCTCCTGTGTGTGTGTGTGTGTGTGTGTGTGTGTGTGTGTGTGTGTGTGTGTGTGTGTGTGTGTGTGTGTGTGTGTGTGTGTGTGTGTGTGTGTGTGTGTTTGTGTGTGTGTGTGTGTTGAGGATCCTTGAATCGCGTATATCACCATTTCTCGCCTCTTTCCGCTGCTTCTCGCCTCCCTTTCGCTCCGCAACACAGTGTTTAGACGTGTGCTGTGTGTGTGTCGTGGTAGCAACAGCAAGATAACAATTAACTACAAATCATCGTCGTTGTTATTATTTTTTTTACATTATTATTACCTCCTTTTCTTTCCTTTTCCTTTTCTTTCTTGTTCTTGTTTTCCTCCTGTGTGTGTGTGTGTGTGTGTGTGTGTGTGTGTGTGTGTGTGTGTGTGTGTGTTTGTGTTTGTGTTTGCGTGTGTCTCTGTCTCTCTCCCTTCCCTCGCCACACACAAAGCGGGTCACGCTGTACCGTCAGCAAAGCAGAAATTTTCCATCCATTACAGTGCGCGCGGCATTCAACGCACTCCACGGGACGCCAGGAATGTGCGCGCCTTCTGAAGCCTATGGTGGAAAATATGCATGCAGAATTAAAACAAATACCGCCAGATTGTCGTGAAAAAAAATAATAACATTGCGTGAAAAATCTTAATCTAGTTGGTTTTAAAAGATAATAGCTTTGTTTTTTTCGTTTATTTTTTCGGTAGAATTAAATGTTGCTTAGTTTTGATTAATAAAGAAAAAATATTGCAGAAATGAACTTTATAATAATCTGGTCAGTTTTACAAAGTTTGTGTTGTGGAAATAAATGGAACTTGGTAATAGAGAAAATATTCATTTTTTTTTTATTTATTAAATGGCAGTTAAAATTGGAACTTGCTTTAGATTAAACACACACACACACACACACACACACACACACACACACACACACACACACACACACACACACACACACACACACACAC